>NC_030851.1:28257838-28261753 GCF_000208745.1 Theobroma cacao
GGATGATTATGGACTTTACTAATTCTAATTTCCTTGAGCCATTAAGGAAATTAGTTGGTCAAATTCCTAAAGGATTTACACAAACATCGTCTTCAAGTTTTGCTTGTAATCTCCTTGAATCTCCATGGCACCTCTAGATCTCCATTTTCAAGTTACAAAAATTTTTCCATCTAACCCTAGTTTTACACTTTGATGTAACTAATTACATTTTATAATCACGAAACGTCGAGTTACATTCGAGGGGACTTAGGTGAGAAAAGAATTTTACAATCCAGAGAAAATAGAGATAAGGCAAGGTGCGTAGACCCTATTTTAAAATAAATACCATAAGAAATAAATTTAACCATCCATGATCTAATCTTCTAAGGTCTAAGTCCATAATCATCCTCATGCTTTATAATCACAATTAAAAGCATAGAAATAAATGCAAGCTCAATATCACTTGGTGATCTTGTGTGTTATTTGAGAAAAGCATCAATTAATTCACTTAAAGTGCTAGACTCAAATTATTTGGTATTGTTTTATTTCAATTTAGTGTTTAAGAAATTCTTATTTTCAAAACACTTAAAGTAAACATTTTACTCCTTATTTCTTATTAGAAATTCATTAAAATAAAACTTTCCTTTTTAAGACTTTCCATTTTAATTCTTCCATAATTAAAACTCCTTTTAATCTTGGAAACTTCTTTATTTTAGGTAAACTTCCTAAAATATATCTAAGACAACATTTTAATTTCTAACATTTAGAACATGGATTAGTTTCCTAAATTGTATGTTGTTCAAGTTACCTAAATGGTGACTTAACAAATTTTTGGAAACTTCTAGTCAAACCAAAATTTTAAGGAAAGTTCAATGCTATCACATAACTTTAGGAATTTCTTTTGAAGTAGGAAACTATTTCCTATGAATTTCCCAAATTAAAATACTATCCTTAATTTTAGGAATTTCTTTTAAAGTAGGAAACAATTTCCTATATTATGAATCACCCAAAATTAAAATTTTATCCTTAATTTTAGGAATTGCTTTGAAAATAGGAAACAATTTCCTTTTTTTTCTTTTATGGATCACCCAAAATTAAAATAGATGGTACTTAAGTGCTCTTAAAACTCCATAAGTCATGAGCCAAACTCATGAAAAAGCTGCTGAAAATTTTCAGCAAGTGTGTTTAACAATTAAACACAAAATTCATGAAGAATTAAGCCACCAAAACCAATCATATCTGTCCAAAATTTTCTGCATTGAATCTTTGTTGTTTTGGAACTCGAATACATGATTTTTATAAACTCTTTTCATAATAAATCAAGTTTGGCTGAAACATGCAATAATTTAATTTGATACAACTAGTTTTTAACAATTAAAAACTGCTCATAAACTTGGCACATTAGTCCCCAAAACACCTCAAAACTATTCGATTTTAACTTGGCTTTACAACCCTTTTAATCCATTCATTAATTCTTCAACTAAACATGATTTTAAACCTTTTAAAACATGTTTTAATGAATTAATTACATGCTGTCCAGATTTGAATTAAAATAGAAAAACAAATTTTAAAGAAAGCCTTTAAAATTGATATATACCAAATCAACACACAAATCAATCTTATTGATTATCACCAAGAATCAAGCATGCTTATTACATGAAAACATCAAACAAAGGCTCCGATACCACTACTGGGATTCGACCTCATGCTGAAACATGAAAATAATCAATAAATTAAAATTATAACGCATCGAAATAATAAACTAGTATTAAATCAGAGAAACAGTCGAATCCTACAATCAATGTTTGCGCTTTTCATGTAACTTTCAAATTAATTATGAACACTCATAAGTTTAAGAGTTACATACCTTGCTCCAAATATCGTAATCAAGAGCCAATTAAATCCAAAATTATGCTTCTTCACCTTTAGGATTTGTCAAATCTTCAGCCACCCAAGTGTTTGGCCTCTAACAGTAATCCAAACAGTGACTGAATAAGACCTTCTTAAAGGTAGGATTCTACTTGTGCTAGCAAGTTTTGTTTCTAAAACAAAAAGACCAAAAGTTCTTACCAAATCTTATTTTTGTCAGATAAAGAAAATTATTTTTCTTTTCTTATTTTATGAAACAGCTGAGAAGTGGTTTTAGGCTTCAAGTTTTTAGTTTGTTAATATAACATATTTATACAGCCAAACTAAGTTGTAACCCTAAATACAACAATTGTATTTTAATGTAATTAAGTCTCTAAGAACTCAATTAATTTCTCACTTTATTTTAGTCTCTTTTCATTAAGTCCAACTTAATTAATTATCCTTATTTAATCCCAATCATGTCACTTAATGTGTGTGACCCATTAGGCTTTTAACATGTTGGCAATAAATGTAAATCATAATCAAATAACAATTTGATAATTAATTTATATTTATATATCATGAGCGGCATCTAGCAATGCATCATGACCACCCAAATGTTAAAGAGTTAATTAAAGAATTTGACAAAGCCCTTTCAGTGACATGCCTCTCAGTGCAATACAATCCTTTCATCAAATATCCCGAATATGTCATTAAGCATGGCTCAGTGTCTACTTATAACTTTCCATATTAGTTCTCATAATTTGTGACTAACCTTATGAATTTAGGAAACTCACTTTCCTCAAATTCATCATGCTTTGGCCAAAGACTTTATACAAGTTAATCAAAAATTGAGAAAAAGTGAGATACATCCCCTCATATCACTTGGGGTGATGAATCCTCTCTTGACCACTCATTCACCTTCGCATGCTTCATGGCATACCCAAAAACACCCTGTTTAGGCATCTGGTCTCCTCCAAACCCGTAAGGGTGAAATCAAAGTATGTCATTCCCCATACAAGATCACCTGGTGTCTCAAGTCCAAGGACTAGCTGCACGACTATCACATAAGAACATTTTCCATAAACACTTGAGTGCAATACCAGATGGAGTTCTCATAGCGGGTCATGTTCAGTGAAATTATTCTTTAACAAGCACCTACATGTTATCCTTAAGTATCCCATATACTTCAATCTATGAGATCGATTGCTTACTTCCCAAGTAAGGAGGCTTAACATGTACCAGTCTTTGAGCATTGTCAATGCCCTGTCTTGACAATACAATGACTAGGAACAATTTTAAGAACATGGCTTTGATGCATATTGATCTCATAATTGTAACAACTTTATAATTCTCTTGCAAGGACTTTGTCAAGCCCAGCTCTTTGATATACTTGCCATGTCATTCATGTGCTTGATAGAATGTTTACATAAATGAATGTATCAGAAAATCATTAAAAGTCGGTATTGTACCTAGTGGTACAATTAAGTTGATTAAAGCCTCGAACTAGGCCAAATAAAGATTTTACAATGTATTTGAGAGTTATTGAATCTTAAAATGTCTTAATATGATGATTCAAAATTCGAGGATTGATTTGGAGTTAATTTGGGAATTTTCACAACGTAGGGGCAAAATGGTCATTTTGCCATCCGAGGGCAAAATGGTCATTTTGCCATCCGAGGGCAAAATTGGAATGTTGGACGAGATCTTTGACCAAGTTTGACTATTTGGAGCATAATTTAAATTTGTGAAGTGAAAATTTTCAATTTCGACATTTTTCGAGTATAAGGGCAAAACGATTATTTCACATGTCCATGAGGACGTAATCGAAATTTTACACCACCATGACACTTGTCAAGCCCATAAATTTCACCTATTATCACTTTATACTTTGGATAATTATGGGATTACATGTGGTGGTGAGAAATTGCTTAATGGTTAAGTTTTTAATCATGGACCAATCAAGTGGTGACATGTGTCAAGCTTTAATATTTTTATGATTTTCCTTTATAAACCGACTTAAGCTTCTCCCATTTCACTCTTATGGCCGGCCAAGCAAGGGAACAAAGAGAAAAAGAGAAGAACAAA
>NC_030851.1:28262605-28309557 GCF_000208745.1 Theobroma cacao
GAGTAATCAGACTTTCATCTTAACTATCTAAAGTAGTTTATACTCGTTTTATGTTTTAAAGAAAAATGAATTTAAATTGCAAACTATTATGTTTTATAATTGAAGTGTTGATTAAACGAAATGAGATTTATAACTTGTTTTGAAATTGAATACTGGTTTTGGAAATTGAGTAAGTGGAGACTGTATACTTGTGTTATATATATGTTTTAACATATGGTTTGAATTGATGGCTTATGACAATGTGATGGTAAGCATGGCTGGATTTGTGTTTGTGTGGAATATATAAACTGTTTTGCTTTGCCTTGACAGGTTGGTAATATTATATGAGTCATGTCATGCTGTCGAAAATTTTATTGAATTGGTGGGTTATTTGTTTAGCTTACAGCAGTGGGCGGGTTTCCATGGACCAGCCTATTAGAGGGACACGGTAAACCCGATTATATTTTACCTTGGTACGAGAGGCGCGGAGGGTATCTCCTAAGGTAACGTTAAAGTTCACTTCACGCTGAACCACCACGTGAAGGTGAAACTCAGCCAACGCCAAGGAACGTCTATGTTTGAAACGTAAAAACTTGTTTTATATGCATATGTTATTTTAACAGCCTTGGCGAACTCAGTTGGATGCCCGGGCCAAGGTGTCCTCGAGTATGAGTTTTGGCATAAGCCAAGTTTTTAAGAGAATCATAAGCCTTGTTGATTATTTTTGATGAAATGTCATTAATTTATATGGATTAAAATGAGATTTGATATTATGAATCATATTATACTGAGATGTTTTAAATTGTCTCCATTTACTCGGCTTTAGATGTTATAGATGAAATTTGCTTACTCACTAGGTTTATAAAAACTCACCCCTTCTTTTTTACCATTTTCAGGCTCAGGATAGTATGTAGACAGCCGATTTTGTCGAGGGTTGCTTTTAGATTTGCATCTTTAGTGTTTTCGATTATTTTGGGGCCCATATCTCATTGTAGAATATTTTTGTATACCTGGTTTAGTGTGCTATTATATATATGAATTTATTTTACTCTTACATTATAAAAATTGTTTATGCAAGATTCTATAAATATTGTTTTATAAGAAAATGGAATATTTTTATTTAATATTTTTATTTAGTTTGATTAGCCATAATTTCACTTCAAATGGATGATTTAGATAACTAAACTTATTTTTAGATATGAAATGTATATTTTTCATTTATATATCATATTTTTAATAGGTTTCGAAATTTTTGGGTAAAATGACCAAAATACCCCTATGCAATAGAAATTACTTTTTGATCGTTTTGATTTGAAAGTAGTCTATATTCTTTCAAAACATGATATTTAGTAACTGTTGCTCACAGGGGAGACGTAAAATTGATGCAAGAGCCTTGCGAGGTTTCGGTTGACATTCTGGGTAATGAATGTTTATCGAGACATCGCGGTGGTTGTCACGGGCTCGAAGGGAGTATCGGTTCATGACAGCCTTTATGTTCCATGGGCTTCATCCAATTAGTACTTAATAACTCCTTATTCTTGCACTAGCATGAAGAAAAACCTCTATCACATATAATTATGCGATTAAGTATGCATTAAATGACAATATATATATTTCTTGATCAATCCAATTAGCTCAAGGGCATATACCAACAGTTACAACGACAAAAGGTACAAGATGTGACTTTGGGGATGACAATTGTCGAGCACCTTACTAATTATAGTGAAAACTCCAACAAGGAAAAGACCCTCCATCCAAGACTAATAGCTTTAGCTTAAACAGTGGGGTAAAAATTTCGAGAGTGAGCAGACTCTCGAGTGGGGGAGGTAATAGAAAACCACTTGCTAAAGACTCACCCCAACTAAGAACAAACAAGCCATGGAACTTCAAGTCACGATCTTCGATATCTTGTTTTTAATGTAAAGAACAAAATCGAGTAGCTCTCAATGCGACATGCACTACCAATTTTGAAACACCCCCAACTCACACCACAATCAAAAAAGTTGAGGTAGAGCCAGCACAAATGGGTTCTATTCGTTTCCTCAGCACTTTACAAGCGCAATTAGAAAAAATGGAAAATGAACCCTAACAAGGTCTAATGTATGTAGAGATGTTGTTGAACGAGAAAAGTACCAAAACCATGCTCGACATGGAGGCCTCAAACACTTTCATCACCCTAGGAGAAGTAAAGAGATGCAGTCTTAAACTTGAGAAAGACTTTTGGCAGATGAAGCCTTTAACTCGCCAGCTTCAGCTATCATGGGAAATGCCAAAGATGTAAAGGTTAAGATTGGCTCTTGGGAAAAGAAAATGAACTTAACTGTAGCCAGTATAGATGACTTTGATTTTGTCTTAGACTTGGATTTTATAACGAAAGCACAAGCCATCCCTTTCCTTGCTGCAAGTTGTTTAATGTTTTTTGGAGAACGACCATGTGTGGTACTAGCTACAATACCTAAGAGTGGGAAAAAGATTATATCAGCTATACAGTTTAAGAAGGGGATTAAGAAAAGTGAGCCCTCCTACATGTTCATGCCCATCTACAAAGGCAAAGATAACACAAATACAATACCCAAAGAAATGAAACTGGTTTGGAAAAATTTTAAGATATGATGCTAGAACAATTACCCAAGGTCCTACCGCCTAGACGAACTGTCTATCACGAGATAAAATTACTCTTAGGAGTCAAGCTGCTTATAAAAGGGCCATACAAGATGGCTCCTCCAAAGTTAATGGAGCTAAGGAAACAATTAGATAAGCTGATTCAAGCCGGATTTATCCAACCATCAAAAGCACCTTTTGGGGCCCCAATACTCTTTCAAAAGAAGCAGGATGGGAGTTTACGATTGTGCATGGATTATCAGGCACTGAACAAAGTTGCAATTAAGAATAAATATCTTATCCTTCTTATAGTAGATCTCTTTGACCAGCTGAGTGGTGCAAAGTACTTCTCCAAATTAGATTTAAGATCGGGGATAACATTAAGTAAGAGTGGTTGAGGGAGATGAACCAAAAACCACATGCGTAAAACGGTATGGAGTATTTGAATTTTTTGTTATGCCTTTTGGACTAACCAATGCTCTTGCTACCTTTTGCACATTAATGAATCAAGTGTTCCATGATTATCTGGATAAGTTCATGTTAATCTACTTCGACAATATCTTAGTATACAATTTGACCTTAGAGGAGCATCAACGACATTTGTGATAAGTCTTTCAAAGGCTACGAGACAACCAATTGTATGTAAAAAATGAGAAATGTGCATTCACGTAAACCCGAATTCAGTTCCTTGGCCATATAATTGAATAGAGACATATCCGTATGGACATGCAGAAGTTGAAGGCTATCAAAATATGGGCCACCCTTAAGAATACAAATGAGCTTCGTTCATTCTTAGGGCTAGCCAATTATTATCAGAGATTTGTGGAAGGATATTCAATAAGGATAGTAGCATTAATAGAATTGATGAAAAAAGGACATAAGTGGAGTTGGACGTCGCAATGCCAAGAAGTCTTCGAAAGTTTGAAAGACATGAAGATGACAGATCATGTTTTATCACTTACCAATATTGCAAAGCCCTTCGAGGTACAGACAGTTGCATCAAACTTTACCTTTGGAGGAGTGTTGTTACAAGAAAGTCAAAAGTTGAATAAAGCTAAGAGGAGATACACGACACAAGAGAAAGATAATGATTCATTGTTTACGAGCTTGGTGACACTACTTGCTAGGATCACAATTGGTAGTTAAAACCGAGAACACAACTATCAGTCACTTCCTTACATAACCAAAACTTACCGTCAAGCAAGCGAGATGGCAAGAGTTCCTAGCCGAGTTTGATTTCTCAATCGAGCACACAGTTGGAAAAGCGAATCTTGTGGCAGATGCCTTAATAGGAAGGCCAAATTTACAGCTCTAAAGGTGATCGTACCAATGACAGCTAACGAAGTGACCACAAATATATCTAATCTTATTGAGAAAAATTTGCATTGAGATCCTTAAGTAATGGCCATTAAGAAGTTGAGGGAGAATGGAAAGTCGAAATACTTTTGGGTGAAAAATGGACTCCTACTAACAAAGGGACCACACATATTTGTTCCAAGAGCAGGAAAGCTTAGGTAGAAATTAATGTTGGAATGTTACAACACTCCTTGGGTAGGACATCCAAGTTGGCAACGGACTATTACACTACTGAAATAGGGTTACTATTGGCCTCATATGTAGTAGGATGTGATGGATTATGTGAGACCTCAATCCTTATAGGCTCATAACGAGGCATAGGCGTAATAACTTGGGCTAGGGGTAGTTTTGTCATTTCCTCTAATAGGTTCCCAAAAGGAATTTTTTGATATTTAAGGTCTAAATAAGCATAAAGACCAAATAAATGATGTATAATGATGAAAACACAAAGAAAACTAGATGTGGCAAAAATTTTCGTAATAGGGGCAAAATGGTCATTTTTCACCTCGGGTCAAAATTTTTAAGTTTCGTAAATCCGAGCATGTCTATACCATTATGGACTTGTTTTAGCATCAAAAAAGTAAAAAGATTGCACCAAGGATTGAAGGAGAACAAGTTAATGTGCTAAGGGCATTTTCGTAATTTCAACTGGAAAGGATAAGCTTGAGCTATAAATATCTTTTTCTTCCAGCAACTTCTTCATTCTCCAGCAACTTCTTCTCTTTCTTCTTCTTCCATCTCACGTTGCTTCCATCCTCCCTGGAAGCATGGTTGAAAACTTCATAACTTTCTCTCTCTAGCTCCAAATTTCATGCCTTTGCCCACTCTTTCATATGATTTTTCATGCTCTTCCACTTTTAAACCTTAAAACCCTCAAAAAATCTTTATTCAGTACTTTCTCTCACTAGTTGAAAGTTTTAGAGAGAGAAAAAAAGAGCTTTTATAGTAGCTCAACAATTTTTGAAAATAATTTCAATTATAAAGCTACCAAGGTGAGTAGTGAACTATAGTTGATTTTTAAGTGTTGAGAATGTCTAGTAATTAGAGTTGTGAGAGTTTATTTGTTGGCATTATTATTCATTTTAGTGTGACTAGAGATTGCAAATAATATCCATTTAATGGTGGTTGGAAACTAGTTAGGAATGACTAGTAGAACCCAATTTAGAAAATAGTTTTGGAATGGTATTAATACCAATTTCGGTTGGTTGTGATGTTGTGTGTATAGGTTCCAACAAGGCCTCACATGTCCATTTGGAGCATTAGTTGATATTAGAGTCAAGCAAAAGAATCAACAAGACCGGTGAGTGAATTGCCTTCAAACTTGTTTTGGGGAATATAATGTATTTGCCACACATTTGAATGAATTATCAAGTTTTTCATAAAAACAAGTGCCTTGGGAACAAGCTTTTGCTAAATGGTTTTATGTTGTGATATGTGATTGCTATGGATTCATGCACTATTGCATTATGATGATATATATATGTGTGTATTGTGCATGATGATTGATATTGTGTATGATGACTGTAACCGTGTGTGTGTGCATGATGTGGGGGGATGAACATGCCGGTGATGATGGTGGCGTGAGAGATGGATGATGATAGTGCCTTTTGTGCACGAAGTGGGGGGATGTACACGATGGCATTAATTGTGCACGATGTGGGGGGATACACACGATGACGCCGGCTATGTGCACGTTGTGGGGGGATGCACATGAGCCGGGTGTGATTATGATGATATTGATGTTTATCTATGTGTTTATGCATATCTATGCTTATGAAATGAAAGTTCATGAATATGATATATGATTGAAATGCATGTGAAATTTGGCATGATGGATCTTGAGAAATTCCCATTTTCTTGCAAATTGATCTTTATTGCAGCACCAAATGGATTTTTGTGCAAAGGAGGCCCCTTTTTCACTTAGGTGCCCTGCTTCTCGTTGCAGCGAGAAACATTCTGTTTTGGCAGCAGAAAACTCACTGTCGCGAAAATTAACCTTGCTGCAGCGAGAAACTCTCAGGTTTTGATGCAGTACCTTCACTTTGATGAAGATGTTGACAACCTTCCCGTCCAAACTAGGAAACGTAGTAAACAAAAAAGTTGTAGCCCTGCCTCTTAGCTTTCTAATGGTGGAAATATCAGTTCAATTGGACTTCTGTATCGGGAGATATACCAGAAAAACAGAAATATATGCAAACTGGTAATGTTTCTCACTGCAGCGAGAAACATTCTGTCCTACATGCTACCCTATACGTTTTTTGACATATTTTTCACCCATTTAACTTCATGGATTGATCATGGGTTGTTGTCACACTATGAGGTTATTAATAGTAGTTTGAAATAAGGGGTTTTTAGTAAGAAATTAAATCAATTGCATTGTTTTTGAAACAAGTGCATCATGATTTCCAAATTCTTCCTATTGATTGCTTGTTCCCTTCTTATGTTCACTCACTGAGTTTTATACTCACATTTTTAAAATTCATGTTTTCAGATTTGGAGGCAGTTGGGACCTAGATTGAGTTGCACACATATGCTCGCTTTCTTGGTAGGTGCTAAGGCATCTCAGTAGCTGTATCTTCACCCAGAGTCACTCCGCTGATGATCTCAAGTCTATTACTTGTGAACATGTATATGTAATGTAAACTATTAAGAGTCATGTTATAAATTAAGTATGTATATGTTGGATTGATGATGACAGTACTTTGATATAATATAAAAATGAATATTCAGTTGTTATAAAATATTACTGGAACATTTACTTGTGAGAGTTACAGCACTTCATTTTAAAGATGATGGATGGGAATGATAATTGGAATTGCATAAGGAGGCTTGCTTGGGCTTGGTGGGCTATGCCCATTGGGCCCATGCGTCGGTCATGGCCCAGAAATTTGGGCTGTGACAGATTATACGAAGACGTGCCTTATTTGCCAACAAGACAAAGTTGACAGACATAAATCGACAGGAATGCTTGAACCTCTACCAGTGCCAACCAAACTATGAAAAAATATTTCTTAAAACTTTATTATAAGACTTCCTAAAGTGGGAGATATGACAACGAATTTGGTAGTGGTGGGTTGTTTCTCCAAGTACGTGACATTTATTCTAGTGTAGAAGTTTGGCTCCGCAGAAGAAACGGTTCACATGGATTTTAAACATGTGGTAAAATATTGGGGTGTTCCTAAAAGCATTATCAATGACAGATATCCAACGTTTACAGGCTTTTTCTAAAAAGAGCTTTTCAAGCTATTAGGGTCAAAACTCAACATATCTTCCAGTTATCACCCACAAACAGATTGGCAGACAGAACGTTTCAATGGGTTATTGGAAGAATATCTACGACATTTTGTACAGGCAAGCCAGAAAAATTGGCCCAACCTACTAGACGTGGCTCAACTATGTTTCGACTCACAGAATAGCTCAACCACCAATAGAACCCCTTTCGAGATCGTCACCAGACAACAACCTAAACTTTCCCATACCTTAGTGGAATCATATATGTCGTAACGTATGAGTGCGAGAACCCGACCATTAGACATGGGAAAATAAATATGTTAAGAGTCACCACCAATCTTTTACTTAGGTGCGATTGGCCACCTATTAACTCGATTCTAGTCGAAGAAGTCCTAAATTAATTTTAAGTCCGTCGAAAGAATGAAAACTGGTTTACAATTTTTTTTAAAGTCAGGTTCGAGAGTGCAGTTACCCACAAGGAAGGATTAGCACCCCCGTGGCACCCGTTCCATGAATGGTACCATTTAATATTATGTTATCCTATTGAAACCTAAACCATTGATGTTTCTTTAATCCTTATTTGTTAGTTAATTCTTTATTATATTAGTAGATTAAATTTTTTTATTCGGTTTTACAGGTGCACATGATGAAGTCGTAAAATGATATCATGATTTACCAATTTTAAATAATGAGAGTGAAAACCTTGTATTGGAAAATTGTTCGTAGACCATCCCAACGCTTTGGTGAAGTCTCGAAGTTTTTCTCACCTAGGGATATCCCCAGAAGAACTTGTCTCTGCAAGCTCTTCAAGGAAATCCTATCGTCAAAATTCTCTTCTCATTAATAAAATAAATGTGGCATGCTATGACAAGATAAAATTATAAATGATGTCTACACGAACGCGTTTATAAATTTAATTGATTTGTAATTCATGCAATAATATGTTTAATAGTTAGGGTAATTCACTACCTTATTTTTTTTTATTGTATACATTTTTCAAGAACTTTCTATTTAAATCTATAACCTTTAATTAATATTATGGATTATATATTTTATTTAACTATATAATTTATCAAATAAACAACTAATTAATTTTTTATTTTTTAATTTTTTTAATTTTTTTAATTTAATTAATTTTATTTAGCGATAGTTGTTTAAGTTAATTAACTAACTATATCAATTTATATTTAGAGATAATGTTATATAAATATATTTCTTTAACAATTAAAATGATTATTTGAGTTAATGGGTATTGGAATATATAGAGTTTGGATTTATCATGACACTTTGGTGAATATCCTCCTCAAATCTCGCACCTAAGAAATTCACCCCGAAAAAGGCAACTCCTTGCCCTTTTCGGGTGAAATTCCATCATTAGATTAACTCAAGTTAACCATTTTATTTTAATATTTATAATTTCATATTATATTGTATGTTTTTATACTTATAAATACCTAGACAAATTTTATAATAGAAGTATTTCATTTCTTTTGCCTATATAACCTATTTATATTTTATCTTCTCTCTCTATGTGTACTCATCCCTATAAATCATATAAAATCTATCTACCATAACTTAGTATTATCCTATTTCATTTTATTATATTTTTTAATTTAATGTTTCCTTATACATTTTCATTCTACACTTATATTTCCATAAATTTACATACTAAATATTTTATAATTATGTTTAACATTTCACCATTTCCTTCGTTTTATTTCATTCTTGACATATTATAGTCTAGGTAGGCATTCCTCATCTATATGGATTTTAATCTAAATGAATTTATTCCTAACACTTACTTTTACTTTCACTATATTTAACTTCCATCTAAATCTACTTTTGTAATTAAATGCTTATTTATTTATCTTTTTTTTTTGCTATGGAATATCTCTTTAATTTCCCTCATTCATATATATTTTAACCTAAATTATCACTAACATTACTTAGCCATTCATCTCTTCATATATATATGTATTCTAACTCATTAAATCTACTAACTTACAATTAAATATTTATCAATTTTTTCATTTACGGCTTTTATATATTTTACTTTTCATGTGCATGTATTTCAGAAAAATAATAAATCTATCATATAATTAATAAATAGAAAAAATAAAAAAAGACAACTCTAAACATATCAAACCCAACCCACTATTCAATAAACAGACCCATTACCCAATAAGCTGAAGCAAACCCGAAGCTCCAAATGGATTCTGGATTAGTTAGGCTTCAAGCATCGCTGCTAGCTTGATTTGAATCCAAATGCTCAGATACAAAACGCACTGCTTAGGGAAGGAAAGGAAAAGACTTCCCTTTTTGCAGCTATGCGACGTCGTTTAAGGACCCACACGCACACAACCGGTTACTCTAAAACCCTAACTATATAAGCTATTTTTCTTTCCCTTCTTCACTTTTCCCCTTCCTCTTCTCTCTCTAAAATCGATTACTCTCCCTTCTTTCTAAAAAGCTCCCATTTTTTTGCTCTTTCATCAGCTCTCTCACACGCACAACCAGCGGCACTCACAACCTTTCTTCTGTCATCCTCACCGCCACTTACTTTCCACAAAAAGCTTTCCTCTTTCCTTCCTTTCACCAAAAAGTTTCTTTTCCTCACTCACCCTTCAACCGGTGGCACTAACAACCAACGACACTCTCCTTTGATCTAATTCCTCAAAAACCCGAATCTAACTCTTACAACTAGCGGCACTCACAACCGGCCACTCACATCATATCCGAACCCCCCCAAAAATCCAAATCTAACTCCTACAGTCGGCGGCACCCTTGTTTTTTCCTTTTTGTTCTTTGTGGTTATTGGCTGCTAGAGTTTTCTAGGTTTTTGATTTTTGATGCTGTTAGGGGTTTTCAAAATTCGCTCTCTCTAGGGTTTTACTGTTAGTAAAATGAGGTTTTTATACTCATTTTCCAAGCTTGGGGATGCAGTGTGAGCTCAATAATGGCATGTATTGGTCTCTTTGTACTCATTTTCATATTAATAAAACATTTTTCCTTTTTTGTGGCTTAGTGGTTGCATATATGGCATTCAGTATGCCCTATGATTTTGATGTGCATTGTCTTAGTCTGATTTGTTATTATTATTGATGTTTAATCAGATATAGCTGAGTATCGACTGATTTGCATGGAAGCGTCCACTCAAACATCACGCGAACTATCGAATATATGAACGAATGAGCATAGTTCATGACATATAGGGCGGTGGCTACCATGGTAGGTTGCATTTAGTCAAGGGCTCATGTCTTTGGGTTTCCAAAGCCCAAAGATAATTCATCAGCATAAAAGGAAAAAATGGAAATAAAAGTAAAATGAAACTAAAATAAAGATTAAAATTAGTTAAAAAAATGAAAAAGGAGTCTGGACAAAAAATGTGTCTTCAATGTGGGAATTGATGATAAATGCAAATGTGTTTGATTTAATTATTTCAAATTTACTCAAGATTATAGCTTGTATTTATTGCCAACATATAAAAACCTAATGGATCATACATAATTAAAAGTTGTCAATTTAAGAATGTTAAAATTGGGGTTTAAGTTACATTTAATTGAAAAATAGTTGTAAACTTCAAAGGGTTAATTAAATGTGCTTAATCAAGTTAAGACAATTTTATAATTAACATAAAGTTAATTAAAAACCTAATGGGATTGGGGTTGCCTATAAATAAATGTTTATGTTGCCCATATGAGTGGGATACACAATGCTTGAGAGGAAGGAAAAGAGAGACGAAGAGTTCAATCTAAAGATGAAAACTATGAGAATCAGTTTTTGATCTTCTTACCCTCACCATTTGGTCTTCCCTTCTCCTCTTCCTTGGATTTTCATCTTCCCTTGGTGAGGAGTGAGAAACCATTACCTTTGATACCTAGCTAGCGCTAGACTTGGCAACAAGCAAACCCCATAACCACCCCTAGTGTTATTTATGATTATATCTTGTGCGGATCACATTAGAGCCTATACAAGTGGACAACTTTAAAACAAGTGAAGCTTGGTGGAAGGTTCTTTGAGACACAAATTGTTGAGCCTAAAGGTATAAAACAACTTTTACCAAATAGTTAGGATTTTTCCATGTTAAAGAACAAAAGATGATCTTGCTATGTGAAAAGTTTTAAATTTTTACTGTGTATTGTAAATTGTTTGCATGGCATAAATCTGTCATGACCCGGAACTCCCATTGAGCTCGTGACAACAGCCGCAAAGTCTCGTCAGACATTCTTTACCCCGAATACTGATCGAAACCTTGCAAGGCTTTCGTATCAGTTTTCTTATCTCCCCTGTGATCGACAGTAACTAAAATCGTGTTTTGAAACGATATGGACCATTTTCCCAACCAAAAACAATGAAAATTTATTTCTGCCTCATTGGGGTATTTTAGTCATTATTTTTTTTCGAAAATACCGAAACCCGCCAAAAACATGGTGTAAAAACTAAATATGTTCATACATACTTTAAATCAGATAACTGAAGTATAAAATTACTTTTACAGTGACACGTGGGTTCCCAACTGACCAAGAAGGTGTAGGCCTATGAACCCTTACTTTTTAGGATTCAACTCCGAGATTAATTCTCGTCTTAATCAACTATCAACAAACTGTCCTGAGCCTGAAAAATGGATAGGAAGAGGGGTAAGATTACATAATCCCAGTGAATAAACAATTGCCATCAAAAGCATCTAAAGCCGAGTAGTTGGAGACAATATAAAAACATTATATCTCAATAGTGTTCATAACGCAAAATTCGTTTCAATCTATACCAAACAATTTCTTTTCATCAAAATTTTCCTGGCTTATGAATTTCCTAAACTTGGCCCATGCCAGAATCATTCTCGCGGGTACCTTCGTCAAGGTATCCCATTAAGACCGCCAAGGCTGTTAAATGTCTCATACCCATAAACATGTTTTCGCATCTGACACACAACCGTTCCTTGACGTTGGCTGAGTCTCACTCTCACGTGGTGGCTCGAACGTGAGGTGCACTCAAATCTTACCTCAGGAGATACTTCATCCAACATCTCCCCTTGAAGGTAAATATATAATTGGGTTACCGTGCCCCTTTCATAGGCAGTCCACAGAAACCCCCATTACTGCAATGACCATTTAATATACCACCAGACCCATAAAATTTTCAGTAACATAATATGGTGAATAAAATTTAATCCAGTTTATCGAGACCAATCCAAAACTGTTCATATATTTCATGCCAACCGCAAAAATTTAGCCATCATGCTACCATAGTGTCATAAGCCATAATTTAAATAACATAAAAAATCATAAATTTAACACAATCTCCATATACTCAATTTTCTCAAGACAATATTTGATTTCAAAATCAGTATAAATCTCATTTTTATTAAAAAAATATTTTAATTGGAAAACATAATATTTTATAATTTAAACTCACCATTCAATAAAAGCATCAAACAAGTATAATTAGTCTAGATATTTAAGATGATAAATTGTCCACTCACAGTATTAGGAGTAGAAATATTCCTATTTTCAGTTCGCGGGTACAGTGCTTTACCCCGTATCCAATGGTTAACCACCTAGCCATAATCCATGACACATATTTTAATTAAATTATGTCTAACAGTCATAAGCTATTTCAGGCTCGATATATATATGCATGATATGAAATGAAAAATGCACGGGTAGCCATCTAGCCCGGTATTGGCCTAAGTCGATTTTTCATCCGATAAATTGGCCAATGCGTCCAATTTCACTCCAACTTGCTCCATTTCTTTTCCAATTCCCCAATTCACCAAAAACTATTATTTCTTAATCAAATCACCTAGAATAACATCCCATTCTTCCTCATTATTCACTTAGAGAATTCGGCTATTGATGGGCACCAAACCTTTGGTGGTTTTCTTTACTTGTTTTCATGCTGCACATCATTAATCACCTAAAAATCAAACCAATCCAAGATCATTCTCTCTCCATACCCATTTTGACCAGCCATGAATTCACCATGAAAGCATGCTTTTCAACCATGGAAATTAAGGAAAAATGCATGGGTAAGGTAAATCACTAGCAAAATCAAAGAAATTTTACCTTTGCTTGATCAAATCCTTGAATNTAAATTTTACCTTTACTTGATCAAATCCTTGAATTCTAACACTTTCTCTTTGATTTTTCTCACCTAGGGTTTGTTCTTCCTTGGTTGCTCTTCTCTTCTGATTTGGCCAACCACTATGGGAGAAATGGGCTGATTTTTATGCCTTTTTATAAAGAAACAATAAAATAATAAAAACATGACACATGGCATTTTCTTATTGGTTCAAATTTTAAATATTTGACTTTTAATTCTTTAATTCTCCACCACACATTTCTCATGTTTATCCATTTCCATGATGAATAAAATTCCTTGGTCTTGACAAGTGTCGCGGGTGAAAATTTACCGATTTACCCTCGAGGTGGCAAAATTACCATTTTGCCCCTATACTCCAAAAATACCAAAATTACAACTTTTTCACTTATCAACCTCAAATTATACTCCAATGAGTCAAATGTGATCAATCTTGATCAAAAAATTCTTCCAATATTCCAATTTTATCCTCATGTGAAAAAATTACTATTTTGCCCCTAGATAGTGAAAGTTCCGGTTTGACTCCAAATTTATCCTCGAACTCCAAATTACCATTTTGAGTCATCCATGGACTGTGAAACTCTTAATTTCACCTTAAAATTCTTATTTGAACTAGTTCGAGGCTTAATCGACTTAATGATACCATTAGAGGCAATATCGTCTTTTAACGATTTTTCGAACTTTCTAAATATACAAACATTCTATTGAGCATGTAAATGACGTCGTAATTATTTTATAGAATAGGGTTTGACAAAATCTCTCCAAGAAAATTTGTCCTAAGACATTAAAAGAGAGAGATCGCATAAATAGGATTCCATGTGCTTCAACAATTGGATTTATCTTGTGTTTGATGTTATGCATAAGACTAGATATGTCTTACACTCCAAGTGTAACAAGCAACTACCAAGCCAATCCTGGTGAACATCACTTGATAATAATAATAAAGAACACTCTCAAGTACTTAAGTAGAACTTAGAATGTATTTCTGGGTTATGGTGGAAATGTTGACTTATAAGTGCAAGGGTATAGTAATGCAAGCTTTCAATCCAATAAAGATGAGTGCAAGTTGCATGGTTGATACATATTTACTATAAATAATGAAACAGTTAGTTGGAAGAGTTCCAAACAAAAGATGACCAAACTCTACAATTGAGGCCAATATATATCTGCGTTTGAGGTGATGAAAGAGGTTGTTTGGATCAAAAAAATTCATAAATTGAACTAAGTTAGTTTTGAGCATTGTTGATCCAATATCTTTGTACTGTGATAACAATGGAGGCACTGCACAAGCAAAAGAACCAAGGTCTCATTAGAGGTCCACACATGCATTGAGGATTTGAGGTGATGTTATTTGATCAATAAAAGCATAACTACCAAATGGAAAGGTTCTATAGTAGATACATAGGCGATTGGCTTTAATGCAAGTAAGAGATTGATAATGTAGTTGTATGTCCTAAAAGCCAATTGATTAACTATATAGGGATACATTTTTTAATTTAAGCATTTACATTGAATAAAAGGCATTTTTTATATCTATAAGGCTACTAATATCGAAAAAATATGATTTTTTTATACTTCCATTCTTCTTATTTTTCCTTTTTTTTGTCCACTCTACCTTTTCCTTTTCTCGCTGTTCTAAATAATTTTAAAAAATATGATCTATAGCAATCTATACTAATTGGATTGAGAAGCTCCATGGGAGTGCCACGTGGCAACTTAACTCATTTTCTTTTTTTTCTTTAATTTTTTTTAAATAAATGAAAATGGAAAAAAGGAAGAGAAGGAAAAGGAAAAAAAATTAATAACAATTAAGAGTTTTATGTGTGAAAATTTTATTTCCTATTTTATGTAGAATTTTTGTTCTTTAATTTATCTTAATTATATATATTAAATGAAAGAATTGAATAAAGATTGTCAATGATATTTTATTAGCCAAAATCACAATGAATGAAACAGAAAAATAGGAGAAGGAAACGAGGGGAAAAAATGACTATGTTGTAGATTAAATTATTTTGCTCTTTTTTTGAAAAAAAAAATTCATAAAAATATTATGATTTCCAATAATTAAAAAATTAATCCAAAAAATAATTTTGTTATCAAAAAAAGTCAGAGATACAATCTTCCTGCAAAATAAACAAACAATTGATAAACAACACCGTGCATCTACGTCGTGTGGAAAGTAATATGCAGAAATGTACAAGTTTCGCAGATGGGACTTTGCTATGCAGTTTTAGGATTTGACACCACATGATACCACCCCTTTTAGCAATCAGGGCCATGGTCTCAGCCTTTCCTTATACATTTTGGATGACCTCTCTCAATATTATCATAATATCATCACTAGTCTTCAGAGAAAGCCAAGTTTGAAATTTAATCACAGGGGCCACTATCGCTATCAAACTTTGCCTTTAATCAAATTTCTTCCAACTTGATCGTGAAATGGAAAGGGACCATTATTATGGCTTTCTTAGTTTTTTTTCTATGAGGAAAAAATATTAAAGGGGACAATTAATGATTTCAGTCCTCGGTAAAATCAGCTAGGCTTTTTTTTTTTTTTTGACAAAACTATTTATGTTTGTAAATAATATTACAATTATAATCAAATAATTTTTATTTTTAACGTCATAAATTTTAATTTTTTATATATAACATTTTTAAATATACTATTTTAAATATAATTTCAAACTTTAATTTATTTTTTATGAATTAACATTAATAATAATTTAAAATTGAATTTTACATTTATCTTAATCAAATGTTTAATGAGTTTGGGTATTTAACTAATGGTGTTTGAGATATTTAAGTACATGTTCGAGTTATAATTTTAAATTTAATCAAGTATTTATAAAATTTAGATACTCTATTAAATAATAGGAAGGGAGATAAAATTTTCAAAAATAACAAATATCTTATCTATTGATATTTTAATAAAAATGAAAAAAAAAACACACTTGTATCATTATATTCATAATCATATATCTTTAAAAAATTCAATGAATCACGAAAACAAAAGATCAGTGCTGATGGTGTCGTCATTATCTAGATGGAAAGATGTTTGCGGTTAACATCATGATTTCCTTTTCTTGGAAAAAATAAAACTAATATTCGAGAGGATATTTACATAGAAAAAGGATGAATGTGTGGGGCAGTTATTGGTTCTCCATTGTCTTATGATATGGAAAGGTTTCCCTGTAGAAAGCACCATTGCAGAGTCGTTTTCAAGCTCCCAAGACCATGTTATGTGCACCTAAATATTATCATCTGGAAATTATTTGACTGAAAAATTATAGTATTTATTTCTTTTCTTATTTCACCCCTGCCCTTGTAGAGTAAATCAAGTTTGTGGAACTGCCACTACAAGATGAAAAAAATTCAGTACTTGAGCTCAGCTCGAAATTAGGTTAACTCTAACATTTAAAATTTAAGGGAAATTAATCTATGTATATGTAAACGTCACAAACCAAAAACCAACCCAAAACAATTTGTAACATAAATTTAGTATAATTTTTTTCAAAAGAATATTAAATATAACACAAAATGTTAGGCTCCTAATTATATCTAATAACTATAAGTTATCTTTTAAATCTCTTTTCTTTACTCTTATATTTTTATATAACTTTGGATAATTTCCTTGTTAATTACGAATACTAAAGTATAAAAAGATTTCTTTTTACTATTTTAATGACACAATGTCTAAAAATCGATAACTTAATGCCTAATAACTAATTGATTTGCTTTCTTGCAGTTAGGTTTAAATTGTCAAAGTCATACAGTGTTTTAATTTACAGATATATCTAACTAACTTCAACTTCTCAACTTTGGGGTTTTATGAATATAAACCAATAAACCCAAGAACCCAAAACACATGTCTTGATGTCATTTCTACTTTTTAGGATGGTGAGAGAAAGTTGGATGGTGAGATAGACAGTATTTAAAAAGAGAGAGAAATCAAGATTTAATTTTAAAATTTTTGTCTGGATAACGGGATAGAGAAAATCGAGTCCATTTAATTTGTTTGAAATTGTTTAAAGGGCATTATTGTCAAGTAATGTCAAAAATTGGATAAAAACAATTAAAATTATAATGAAGAACATTTTTGAATTAGACTTATGCAGAAGGTTATTTCTCATAATTTTCTCTTTAAATTGAGAATAATTTATTATTATCTAATTGTACTTGGCTCCTTAAAATTAAATTTTGGATTCATTGCTACTCAGAATTATTTTATTACGATTATACTTTCTATGCATATATTCAAATTCATAAGAAAAGTGCAAAGTTATGTCCGTAAATGTCCCTCTTAGAAATTCTTTCTTGATTGGGTGAACAATGAACTCGATCTCTTCTACAGTTGTCAAGTAATGCCAAAAATTGGATAAAAATAATTAGAATTATAATGAGAAACATTTTTGAATTAGACTTATAAAGAAGGTTATTTCTCATAATTTTTTTTAAAAATTGAGAATAATTTATTATTATCTAATTGTACTTGGCTCCTTAAAATTAAATTTTGGATCTGTCGCTACTCAAAATTATTTTATTATGATTATACTTTCTATACGTATATTCAAATTCATAAGAAAAGTGTAAAGTTATGTCCTTAAATATCCCTCTTAGAAATTCTTTCTTGATTGGGTGAAAAATGAACTAGATCTCTTTTACAATTGTCAATGGGTAAAATACTCGTTAATTTTGAAGTACCAAAACCCTAACCTTATAAGAAATAAAGTATCTGAAATCTATTAACTACTTGAATATTTTTAAAAATTACTACCCTAACCCTAACCCTAATTACATTTTTACTAACCTATAATTACCCTAACCCATTTAAAAAATTGATTAGATAAAAAAATTATTAAAATATTCTTCATAGGTACCCAATTACCCAAACTCGAATCCGTACCCGTTACCATATACAATAATATTTTTCCTACATATTTCATATAATTTACTAATAATCAAATTAATAAAAACAAACAAATAATAAAATTTAAATTTAAATAATCAAAAACAAATATCTCAAACATAATTAATAAATTTATAAGTTATAATTTTTGTAATGTTAACACAAAATAGAAAGTAAATATGTTTATATTAAAATGTATATATACTAAAAGTATTTTAATATATATATAATAGTAATTATATTTTTTATAAATGAACCCAATGTATATACAGTATATATATTAAAAGACATTACAAGTTAATTAATAATCATAATTTCATGAATTGATTTAATTAACTATATGGATTTGTCCTTAATTTCATGAAATTAAAAAAAATAATTAAGTTCCAAAACTATTCTAATCTCAAAAGCTCTCTTTAAGTATATATTATTAGTTTATACAAACAATGGTATATATATTATAATTAATAATTTTATAAGTTATAATTTTTGTAATGTTAACACAAAATAGAAATTAAATATATTTATCTTAAAAGTATATATATATATATATAATAATTATATTCCTTTATAATATGATATGATATTCATATTATTTAAATATAATTAATTATCTAATAATTTTTTAATTTATATATATTAATGTCATCACATTAATTAGAGTAATCATACTTTTCATATATTTGTTAGTTTTTAACAAAAAGAATTACTTGTAAAGTTGGTAAAAATTGTATAATCTTAATTTAACTATTCAAATAATAATAAAATATTTATAAATGATAACTGGGTTTGGATAGCAGGTAACCAAAAAATGGTTTTTGAATTCTACTTGAACCCCATACGGGTAATAAAATCACTATCTGAATCCGTCCCAAACTTGATACCTTAATCTTACATAAGCAGGTCCAGTAACAAGTACCTATTGCTATCCCTAATCTCTTCAAATCTTCAGGGCAAGCAGGGCGACCACTGTTTGCCTAACTTGTACTGTTGTATTTGGTAAATCTGTTAGTTGTCCGTAAATGATGAACCCCATCCACAAAAGCACAAGTCGAATATAATGAACACATGAAAGCATTAATCAATTATTTCTCTACTAGTAAATGATAATTGGCAGTACGGTGTTTTAGCTGCATTTTCTTCTCCTTCCGTGTCCTTATTACTAACCAGTTAAGCTAGCAAATTAGCTACGGCTCCACCTTTTTTCTTGTTTTCTAATTCCCCCAATTCTTCTTCAGATTTCAGATTTCAGGAAAGAAAGGAAGAGAATGTGGGAGAAAACAAAGAAATCTAAGAAACTTACCTTTTATTTGTTAATTATTTGGAGAGTATAGAACATTGAAGGCCTAAATACTAGCCAGTTATTCACATCAGTTCACCGGTGATTAGTACAAACAAATTGTTCAAACAGCTATTTGTTGACGAAAGGAAAAGCAGGTCCTGCAAGAAAGGATGCCCTCTTGACGAACCTCCCTTTCATTCGAGGCCTCTTCTCCGCATTCAGTTTGCGAACCTCGTACCTTATTTTCTTCGAGAACAACCTTGTTCTCCTCTTCTCTCTATACCTTGATACTCTTGCTTCTCTTCCTCCATCTCCCAATGCCTGGTGGGCTCCCATTCCAATCAAATCACTATAGGTGTGGTGAACTTCTGTTCCACCAGTGCCCTGGAAAAACAAAATCTTGTAATCAACAATAGCTTGACGCCTAGAAAGTTGTTGATGTTTGAAAACAAGAAAAATAAAGCAAACTAGAAAGATGCTATAATGTTGTTTCGAGTAATTAAGTATAAGTCCTTTTGGTTTCTTTTTCGTCCTTTTTGTTCTAAACTATACCGTAGGCCTCTCTGCAGGATGCACAGCATATATATGGGAACATGAAGTAGTAACCTACCATGCAATCAGGCCAGCATTCATCTGGGTCAAAATCTGGGCGGCCACCAGAAGTCCATGGAGATCCTTGGCTTGCCCAGGCAGTGATTACCGATTCATAATTCAGGCTCAAAAGTATCTTCCTCTTCTTCTTTTTTGCAGTATCCTCCTCGTATTCCTCATAACTCTTCACAGTTACCTCTTCCTTTACCAACTCATCTTCCTCTCCACAGTTGCCTGGAGAATCACAGCTAAAATTCAACTTAAAGGGTTCTCTCGCCATATCGATTTCAGAATCGACATGGCACGCTCCAACAGCTTCAAAACTCTCTTCATCTTCAATCTTCACTTTACCGTTTCCTAAGGAACAGTCCCTGAAGTATTTCTCCTTAGAGTCCTTTAGCCCCAGGTCCTCCATGCCAAAGGACTCATTTTCAAGACCCTTACCAAGCAAACTCTCAACATCAGCTGCAAACTCTGCAAGATCCATCTCAGACGGGAAAAGCCCATGTGAACCATCCGCATCTTGTCCATTACAAGCCAGGAAAGCTTTAGATTCGCTAACAGCAGCATCAGCTGTTTCAACGTCGTTTCCTACAGCGCTCACAGCAGCTTCATTTGACGTTGTAGAAGTGCATAGTTTAGCAACAAGGGGATCAAATATTGGTACCCTATAAAGAAGCTGCTCCTCTTCGTTCTCTTCATACGATATCTCATCAGCCCCAATTTCAGGCACGAGAGGAAAGGGGTTGCTGTTCCTTTTCGTATGCTCAGCTTTTAGCTTTTGATGAATAGAAGCCTTCGTGGGTCGCCTCGTCCTTGCCTTTCTGGTAAACCCTTTATGCCAAGATGGTGCAAAGCTCTCCAAAGGAGCTTCATGACCTGAGGACTGAAGAGAAGCAGTTTTCAAGCGAACTCTTTCATGTCTACGAGCAAGTGGATTAGCCGAGTGAACAGAAGAATCACAGGCTTGGCAAAGAAAAGCATCATCAGCAGCACAGTACCAACGAGCCCGTTTCTTTATACAGCTATCGCAAGCTCTTGCCGTTTTGCCACCAACGGCGTTGGCCACATTTTTTGTAGAAATCATGGAGCTAACGTCCGGACTGGTTCAAATTAAACAAATACTGGGGTTCTAATAAAAAAAAGTTTTCAAGCTTAATTAGAAATTAATCTAAAAAATAAAATCAGAGTAAAACGTTGCAAGCCAAAGGGCAACCGGAAATGTTGAATTGCACTTTATTTGAGAACCTCTTTGAAATGTTACAATTATTTTGTATATGGTGGGGAATGTGACCCACAAACCGGTCTTTTATAGCATTTTTAACAGCCTTTCGATGCACTTTTGGGGCCTCTCGACAGTGGACGATTGCGCTTTTGGGTCCACAACATGGCCTTATCTAGATTTTTATTGGTTGAAACTGTAAAGTTAATCCTGATCTCTGTCTTCTCATTGGCTGCCTCTCTAATCAAGGGATTTCTTGTGGGTCCCAAATGCCATGGATGAGAATGAGTCGTTTGATCCCATCTATTTGTTTCTCTGTCAATCCTTTTCCTTCTTGCTAGGAATTTGAAAGAAACCCTTTTTGTTGCTAATGTCTTCCCCCTGCTACATTACACCTGTTCTGAGTAGTCCCTTTTAGCGGTCCCCTTCCGGCCTTGCCTTGCCCATTTCTTTCTCAAGCTTTGGCTCCTCTCCGGTACATCTCACTGCAACAGGGTCATGCAAACCTTCACACTTAAACTAACTCCTATCAGCTTTTCACCATAACCATCATGATCTTTTAACTTTAAAAAAAATATATTTGACTAAATACTTCAAACTTTAATCAACATCTAAGAGAATAAGGGTATAAACTTGTCACTTACAAAAAAAAAATTAATCTTACTTGACATTTATATGTATGGTTTTCTGCATTTTCATTCGAACTAAATTTAATTTGTATATTTAGTAATTTGACTTGGATTTTTCCTTACAAGACTATGGTATAGGTTTTATAGACTCACTAAGTTGAACTCACTATGTTGGAAAAAATGGAATTTATGACTACTTTTCAAGCATTTAATCAAAGATTGTTTGTAAAGCATGTAGGACTGGGTTTGAACCTAAGCAACCCCCCTTCCCCCCTCCCCAAGTTTAAATTATTCCTCCCTTAGTTTTTCTATAATGTATGTATAATATGTTTTACATGTTATTTATATATATGCATTATGATTGAGTATATATAGTTGTAAATGAATGCAAGCAATCGAGATGGAATGAGATGTTAGCTTTTTGGAAGTGTTCAACTGCACCCACAGCTATTTAGTGAGTCTCAGTGATTTTACAGACAATAAGTCTAAAGCTACAAGTGTATGTAAAAAATTGATTGATTTTTACTTCAAAGTTGATGATATAATTGAATACTAATCCTTTTTAATATTTTGTTTTGTAGGAAATGTATAATTTCGCATTATCGCAAAAGTATGGAGAAGATTCATTCTCTCAATCAAAATTTGATCCACATGCTTGCACTGAAGTGATTGGAGGGATGGAGACTACACGCATTCACGTTTATGGTTTGGTACTCAAGTGCCTGTTATAGCTATACTTAGTTCAACACATAGCAATGTAGTAACATTTAAGTCAAGGTGTGGGCTTAGCATATCAAATACTACTAGTTCTGCAATTGCATTGGAAGAAAAATTGGAAAATCTATCAGAAGATTTGAGTAAAATACGTGAGGAAATTAAGGAGAATAGTGCCAATTCAATGGCAAACATGACGGAAGCAATGACGAAAAGTATGAAAGAATTTATGACACATATAGAAAGCAATGATCGTGAGTAATGCGCTTTCGAAATAAGGAAATGCGAGTACTACAAGTTCAAATCCTAACGAGTAAGAAAAAAACATTTAATGATATGGTGCGTCTTTCCTGGTTTTGAACTTAGATACTTTGTCAGTATAGCATACAATAGCACATTTAGCTTTATGTTTATATTTGTTTGACATTTTTAGATATTGTGTGTTTATGATAATTTTTAATTGTGTCAACTTGATTTTAAATTTTAGATTTTAATGTGCATTTTTCTTATAAATCTTGGCCGTAAATTGTGGATGTCAATTGGTAATTTAGTCATCATCAACAAAATTTTGTAAAAATTTTCAACGAAATTTTTTATTAGAAAAGCATTTCTAATGAAAATTTTTGTTGAAAAGGCATTATCAACGAAACATTCCATCAAAAATTACTAATGGAATATTTCGTTGGAAACGCATTACCAACAAAAAATTCAATTGGACATTTTTACCAAATTTCCGTTAGAATGCTTTTCCAATAGAAATTGTATGAAAAATTCCAAAGAAATTCCGTTGACGGAAAATTCCTTAGGAAATTTCTAACGCAATTCCATTGAAAAAGCATTTCCAACGAAAATTCTATTGGAATTTTTTATGAAATTTTGTTGAAAATGTATTTCCAACAAAAAATTTGGTCGAAATTTTAATATTTTTCAATGGAATTGATGCAATACAATTGATAATTTTGTAGTCTTTTTTGGACGAAATTATGTACTTTTTCCAATAGAAATTTGTGACAGAAAATATTACTGACAATGCTTTTAGTGATGGAATTGTCATTGAAAAAATACATTTCTGATGGAATGTTAACTTTCTCCAACGAAAAATTTCATCGAGAAAAGCTTGATTTTTTTATTGTATTTTTTATTGGAAGAATTGGATTTGAATTTTGTTATTTTTTAAAGATAAAAATCTAAGTTTCTTGACACATGAAACAATGAAAAGATAAAAACCAAAAATTATAATTAACCTCCATTTTAATTCATAAATTGATACACAAGTTAGACTAGGCATTTAGGCTTTGAAGTTTTGAATGGAAAAAGACTGTCCTTGGAAAATTTGTGGAAGACTGTTCCTAGAAACTAAGTTGAAATTGGATAGAGGTGATGTGGAGATCTAGTGTTCTAAAATCAAAATCAGATGAGAAAATTCTTGCTAAAGGATAAGGTGGTTTGATTGGCTTGAAAATGACTTGCTCGTAGTTCTCTCTCGTGTAGTATTCAAACTTTATAAATACCCTATTAATTTCTTGAATTATTATCCAAGTCTGTATCTATATATATCCTATACATTACTTGTTAGATATTGATATCGATTAATTATCTTATTAAAATAAATTTAAAATAATAATTATATATTATTAAATGAAAATTAGGTTAATAAATTAGAATTAGTTCATGAAAAAATAAATTAAAGTTTAGAATTATATTTAGAAGAATTAATGTATTTTTGTAAGTATTCTATTAATTATAAAGAATTTATAAACAAAAAAATATATAAAACTAAATTTTAATATTAAAAATCCTTATTTATAATCGAGTTTGAGTAATGGGTATCCAAAGGCCACTACACGAATCTTACCCGAACCCATGATAGGTAGTAACTTTATTACCCGAACCCTGATTATAAGATATCTTAATCTTACTTAATTGGGTTGAGTAATATATGGTACTTAATTACAAGATATCCATTAATACACCTAAACTTTTTTCGTCTGAAACTTGTCCTAACCCAACTTGCACTAACTGAGAAAATCAAAAGATCCAAAATAGAAAGCACAAGCATATTTTTTGTATGCAAAATAGGGAGGTATGTACATTTAAATTTTATATAAAATTTATTCTTAAAATTCTATTGAAAGGGAAAAAAACATCTTCATATTTAATATGGGGACAATAATCATATTACCCGTGGGTATTGTAATTTTTTTATTCATTAAAATTATAAATTATTTGATCGAATGTATAATTTTTTTAAAAGGGGACAATAATCATATTACCTGAGGGTATTGTAATTTTTTTATTCAATTAAATAATAAATTATTGGATTAAATGTATAATTTTTATTTATTGTAAATTATAAACTTTTTATAAAAATATTCCGAACAAAAGAAAGAAAAGAGTATAATAATTATAAATTTTTATTAAAAATATTTGTTATATATGATGAAATTATTTTCTACCTCTCCCTTTTTTTATTCTTTTCTCTTAAATAACATTTATTATTTAAAATTGAAATTTATAATTATGTTTATTTATTATAATCAAATTGATTATGTACAAAGTATATTTAGGCTCTCCATATTGTTTCTATTTTCCCTTTACCTCTTCTAATTCTTTTGTCTTTTCTTATTTTTACCATTGTTTAACTAGAATTTGTAATATTTTATTTTATAATTTAAATTAGTCCATGATAGAAAAAATGTTTTGAATGTTTTAGAGCTTGCAAAGCGGACCAGGAGGCCCAATACATTGAACAAACAATGAGCCTAACGGCCTGCAAAATGGCCCATCACAGCAGATAATAATAAATTAATAGTACTGGGGAAGCGCTATGAGGCAAATTCGTAAATGAACTACATTTTCTCCTCCGCTTCAGAAAATAACGGTCTCCGGAGAATCGCCATTGGTTTCTTGAAAGCTCCTTAACTGTAAGTTTAAGCTTTGGCGTGAAAATTTAGTTTTTAATAGGATTTACTTCACTTAAATGCAAATGGTAGTGGCTAAAATGTGATAATCAAACAGAAAGACAGAAAAGAGGCAGAAGAAGAGTTCATATAGTTTATATTTGCATTCTTGGAAAATTTAATAGAGTGAAGCAAAGTATGAGATAGGACTCTTGGTGGTGGTCTTTGTTTAAAGTCAGTGTCAGTAATATTTGATTAGTATGGTACATGGTGCAATCTTTTTAATGGCTGGAAAAAGATGGACCTCCAACTCCAACATTTTTGGAGTTTACAGGTGGATAGTTCTTTGTTCTTGAAATCTTGTTTACTAGTTGGTCCCGAGGTCTGGACATAGCAATTGTAAATTGGAGAAAAATATATAGTTTTTACATTTATGAATAAGTATATCTTTATTCGAAGATTAAATATACTGCACTATGTTCTAGTTCATTGGTTTTTGGTAATTTAAAAAGACCAGCTTCATATCATCTTTTGCTTGGTCCCGGACAATAGAAGCGTATTGCAAGTATATTTATGTTTTAGTGAATAGATCATATTGATTTTTTTTTTTTTTTTTTTGCATTGCCTAAGCTTCCTACAAAACTATGATAATGGTTTGTGAAAACAAGAACCCATCTTTCAGTTGATGTGTTATTGAACTGAATTATTGGCTGGGGTGGAGTAAGCACTGGAAGTGAAATGTATTACCAGAAGTTTGAAAATCTTACACAATTCCCTATTTGAGTAGTTTTCTTTTAATTGAAAATGAGAATTCGTTCTTCGTCCTGTACAACACCTTTAGTAAAATGGTTTCTGCTTTGTCTTGTATATGAGATAAGCCATAATTTCTGCAGGATTTTAAGTATGGCAGGGAGAAATCATATGCCTCGTTATCCGGATAGTTTTCAGGGGTTCCGCAATGGGCCTCAGCCTGTTGTACCAGGTCCTATGCCTTTTGACCCTATAGCTATGCAATAAGTTATTAAATGCTACACATGAAAATCCAGTGGATTCTTACTAAGAATTGATATGCTATGTTAGAAAAATTAAAAAATAAAATAAAATAAAATAAAACAAGTAAGAACACTAAGAAGTCTAAGGCATAGTATCACTGTCTTTAAGGATAATTTATACTCCTTTGAAGTACAAAACTCAATACAAAAGGACTGTAGTAGTTATCCTTCAGGATTTAACAGACTTTTTCTTATAGTTTGCACGAACTAGTAAGGAATGGCAAGAACAGTAGAAAGAAAGAACCCAACTAAAAAGGAAAGGAAGCATAAAATAAGCAGAAAAGACTTAAGAGAAGATGAGAGGCTTTTGGTGTGTTGTGAGTGAGGTAGGGAAGCTGTATATATAGGCAGAGAATAAAGTGAATATTGTACCAAATAAGGTGAACATTGCATCAAATTAGGGAGTTGAGAGAAACTTGGCAAGCGTGTATACTTAGTCAGGTATACGTTGTAGCAAAATCAGAAAAGTCATCAGCATGGTAGAATACTTGGTCAAATAGACGTTAGAGAGTCATCAGCACATAGAGTTTGAGTTTGATTCAATTAAAGGCTAAGAAAGCTTAAAAAAATTAAGGCCAAGGTACAAAAAGTTCACTTGAGCCTAACCCATATGTATACTCATGCACAAGGAGAGAATTTGAATTTTCTCAAGGCCCAGCCCGATCTCGTGAATGCGCGAGCCCAATCTTTTTTCTTCTTTGCAACAAGCCTATAGTATGTTTGCTTATTTGAAGCACTCACACCTTTATGTACCTTAGCAATGTGGGATGTTTGAATGTTATGGAAATATACTAGCTTTCCAACATGTTATACTTGATAATACTAATCTTCGAAGAGAATTGACTGTTGTAAAAAAAAGAGATTCGCCAATTGAGCCAAATCATGAACAACCTCTAAGCTAAAAAAGAGAACCTAACTAGGGAATTGATTGATAGAGGAATGAAGCTTGAAGTAACATATCATGCTTTTGAGCTGCTTTACGCAAAGGTTATGCAATTAAGAGTTGAAATTCAAAAATCGAATGCTTTAAGGGTGGAATCTACTATGGGTCTCATAAAACATGTTAATCATCTGCAAATTGCGAATTAGCAACTAATTGCCACGAGGGCTGATGTTGAAGGTATTAGAATTCGACTTCATGCTCATATATGAAAATAATCCAGAAATTAAAAATATAACAAAGAGAAATAATAAACTAGTATTTAATTAGAGTAACAGTCGAATCCTAGACGATTAATGTTTGTATTTTTCATGTCACGACTCGGAACCTCCCTCGGGCCCATGACAACCGCCGTGACGTCCCGATTGATACTCATTACCTGGAATACCAATCAGAACCCCGCAAGGCTTACATATCAGTTTTAAACAATTTTCAGTCATTTTCGGCTTAAGTAAATCAAAAGACAAAAATATAGTATTTTTATATAAAACAATATTTATAGAAACACGTGTAAGTAATCTTTTGTAACTTAAAAGTAAAATAAATTCATACATACAATAATTTACAAAGTTATAATTTACAATAATAATTATAATGACAAGTGGCCCATAAATACACCAAGTGTTGGTGATAGTAATCTATTGTCTGTGTGATAGAGGGGTCAATTGGAATCCTCGACAAAATCGGGTATCTACAAGCTACCACAAGCTTGAAATATTTGGAAAGGAGGTGGGTGAGATTTTACAATCCCAATGAGTAATCAGACATTATCATAAATATCTAAAGGCGAGTAAAAAGGAGGCAAGTTTAAACAACAAATCACAAACCATTTGATAAGGTTTTCAATTTATTTCTTAAACCATAAAATATTTATAATTTATCAAAACAGTTGTTAAAGCTTCTAACTTTTATTAAAAACAAGGCTCAAGTCAAAACTAATCCTCGGGAATACCTTGGCCGAGGCATCTAACCGAGTCCGTCAAGATTTTTAAGATATTTACATGTGAAACATATTTTTATTTTTAAAACAAGTCGTTCCTTGGCGTTGGCCGAGTTACACATTCACGTGGGGGTTCGACGTGAAGTGAGCTCTAATACTACTCCAAGAGTTACCCTCATTGCCTCTACTACCGGAGTAACTATATAACCAGGTTTACCGTGCCCCTCTAATAGGTAGTCCACGGAAACCCATCACTGTAATGACTAAACCTACCAATTTTAATAAAATTTCGACAGTATAACGTGACTTTTATTTATTTACCCAGCCTGCATAGTAAAAGACAGCTTACATAAATTCTCAATGCAATTATAACATATAGCCACATATACTCATATATCATAAGCCATTCATAAGAAAATATATATTTCAAAATAATTGGCAGCCTTCAATTACTCAATTTCATAATCAACACAATATATTTTTATTTGTCACTTTATTTCTAAAACATCAAAAATCTCATTTTAATCTCATTTTCATTTCATAAAATCCATGAAGAGCATTTAAAAATAAACTCTAGATAATTTACAATAATAATAGGTTTACTCACCGTTTGTACAAAATAATTGCTTTTTAGGTGCTCCGATCACTGTTCGTCGAGTGCGACTTCCTTACCTTTATTGGAAGGCTCTCCTCCTAAACACATTGCAAAATTTACCCAATTCACCACATTGATGCTAAATCACTATATAATTGACTTAAATCCTATACTAATGCATGGTATGAAATACAATAGCCTAAAACGGCTTAAACGCGATATTAACCTATTTTTTTGCACTTTACCCGTTAAATTACTAATGCGCTCCATTTTAGCTCTAAATTGTCCCATTTTCTCTCCAACATTTCTAACCATTAAATATCAGCCAATAACCTTCTAAAATCACCAAAATCAGCTCACTTTCCTCCTTGGAAAATTCGGTCAAAAATGGAACATTTACTCGGTTAATTTTCCACTTTGTTTTTCTATCACATTTAACCATTTTTCATCATTTTATCTTCATTTCTCTTAGAATAAAAATCAGTTCATCATCATTGTACATCATTGAACATTCAGCCAAGGGTGGGTATTATGAAAATTTCACGCTTTCTTGCCCAATTTGATTTCTATACACATTTAACTAACTAAAACTATCAATTTAACTAAAAATCAAAACATAAAAATTTCAAATTCTTCCGCCTTGAATTTCGTCCAGCCCTTGATATCACTTTTTGATCTCTCTCCTCAAGCATGCTAAATGGAAACAAAGGCATAAGAAAGGTAGAAATCAAGCTAAAGTCGAAAAATCTTACCGTTAGATGCGTAAACGATCGAAAAACACGATTTTCCCTTTGAATTTTCTAGTTTTCCTTTGGTTTTTCTCTTTTCTTCCTTTCCTCTCTATTTTCCCTCTTGTTCTCTCCTTATGGCTGGGCACCACTTAATATGGGGTTTAAATGGGCTGACTTTTCATTAAAATAATATTAAATAATAAAAAGTGCCATGTGTCACTTTCCCATTAGCCCGTTTTTAAAATTTCATCCATTAAACTTTTATTTTTCACCACTTGAAATACCATAGTTATTCATACCAAAAATAAGTAAATCCTATGATTTTGACAAGTTTTTGGTGGTGAAAATTACGGTTTTTACCTCGAGACGATAAAATTACCGTTTTGCCTTTATGTTTCAAAAATTACCGGAATTGAAATTTTTCACTTCCTATCATTAAATTATACTCCAAATAGTTAATCTTGGTCAACAATTTCACTCCATGATCAAATTATTATCTTAAGTGGTAAAATGATGATTTTACCCATGAACATCAAAATTTTAAATTTTTCCCCAAATGAACCCTCGAACTCTGAACAATCATTTTTAGTCATTCCTGGACTGTAAAATATTAAATTTCATCCTACGATTCCTATTTGAATTAGTTCGAGGTTAAATCAACTCAAGTATACCGTTAGGTACAATACCGAGTTTCGTCTATTCTTAGGAACTTTCCTAACATAATAACATGCTACTCAGTGCATGTATGTCATGACATGTGTTTATAGGGTCGAGTTTTACAATTCTACCCCGCTTAAAATAAAATTTTGACCTCAAAATTTCACTTACCATATTTGACAAATAGATGCAGGTATTGGTTCCTCATCTGATGCTCTACTTCCTATGTCATTTCCTCCATTCGAGCATTTTTCCACAACACTTTGACCATTGAAATACTCTTGTTCCTCAATACTCGATCCTTTCGATCCAAGATACTCACAGGTTGCACCTCGAACTTCAAATCGTCATGCAACTCGATCGGAGGTGCTTCGAGGATGTGAGAGGGATCTAGAACATATTTCTTAAGCATGGAGACATGGAAAACGTTGTGGATCCGATCTAACTCCGGAGGTAGTTCTAACCGATAAGCCACTAGTCCAATTCTCTCAATGATTCAGAATGGTCCAATATACCTCGGGTTAAGCCTTCCCCGCTTCGCAAATCGAATCACACCTTTCCACAGAGAAACCTTAAGAAAAACTCTATCATCAATCTCAAACTCCAAGTCTTTTCTCCGTTTATCTGCATAACTCTTCTGCCTATCCTGGGCTACCTTCAGCCTTTCTCGTATAACCTTGATCTTATCATTAGTTAGATCGATCAATTCCATACTAATTAACTTTCTTTCACCCACTTCATCCCAACAAAGTGGAGTATGACATTTCCTTCCATATAAAGCTTCGTATGGTGCCATACCAATGCTAGACTAGAAGCTGTTGTTGTAAGTAAATTCCACTAATGCCAAGTGTCTATCCCAACTCCGAAGAAAATCCATGACACAAGCCCTCAACATATCCTCCATAGTCTGGATAGTCCTCTCTGATTGAGCATCCGTCTGTGGGTGAAAAGCAGTGCTAAATTTCAATTTGGTTTCGAGAGCTTCTTGAAATTTCGACCAAAATCGAGAAGTGAATCCAGGATCTCGGTCTGACACTATAGAAACGGGAACTCCATGTAGCCTCACAATCTCATCTACATAGAGCTGAGCTAGCTTATCAATAGAGTATGTACTATGGATAGCTAAAAAGTGAGCGGACTTAGTTAACCGATCTACGATTACCCAAATCTCATCTTTTCCCCTCTATGTTCGCAGCAGTCCTAAAACAAAATCCATAGTTACATGCACCCTTTTCCACTTGGGAATAGGTAAAGACTGAAGTGTACCTGCTGGCCTCTGATGCTTCGCCTTAACTTGCTGACATACGAGACACTTTGCTACGAATTCTGCTATGTCTCACTTCATACCTAGCCACCAATAATTCTCCCTGATAGTCCTATACATCTTGGTGCTTCCGGGATGTAATGCATAGGCAGAAGAATGGGCTTCTTCCATGATCGCCTGTCTTAGTTGGTTTCCCTCAGGAACACAAACTCGATCTCTAAACACCAAGATGTTATCTTCTCTGAATCTGAACTCACTGACTCCCCCATCGGTCAATTTTTGAATTTCTTTGCTTAACTCATCATCAGACCTCTGAATGTCCTTGATCTGATTAAGTAATGAAGGTCGCACAATGAAGATTGCCAATAAGGATCCATCCTCACCATTTCTCAACTAGACCCCAAGAGATTTCATCTCTAATAATGCTAGCAAATAACAACTCTGAAATGCGGCTAAAGACGATGAAGACTTACGACTTAAGGCATTAGCTACAACGTTCGCCTTTCTCGGATGATAGTCTATCACCAAGTCATAATCTTTTATCAACTCCAACCATCGCCTTTGCCTCAAATTAAGCTCCTTTTGAGTGAGCAAATATTTTAAACTCTTGTGATCTGTAAATACCCGACAATGCTCACCATACAAGTAATGCCTCTAGATTTTTAAAGCAAACACCACTATTGCTAACTCTAAATCATGGGTAAGGTAATTTGCTTCATGCCTCTTTAGCTGTTTAGAAGCATAAGCCACAACTTTTTCATCCTGCATCAGTACGCACCCTAACCCCAACTTTGAGGCATCACTATAAACTACAAATCCCTTAGCACTCACAAGAAGTGTTAAAACGGGAGCGGAGGTTAACCGGTTTTTTAGCTCCTGAAATCAATTCTCACAAACATCACCCCATTCAAACTTAACTCCCTTACGAGTTAGACAGGTCAAAGGAGCTGCTATTAAGGAAAACCCTTGAACAAACCTCCGATAATAACCGACTAATTCGAGAAAACTACGAATCTCCGTCACCGTCTTAGGTTGCTCCCATTATAAAATTGCCTCTATCTTCTTAGGATCAACATATATTCCAGCTCTAGATACTACGTGTCCTAAGAATACCACTTCCTATAACCAAAACTCACACTTTGAAAACTTTGCATACAATTGTCTTTCCCGCAAAATCTGTAATACTATACGCAAGTGGGTAGCATGCTCATCATTATCTCTCGAGTAAACCAGAATGTCATCAATGAACACAATAGCAAACTTGTCCAAGTAAGGGTGGAACACCCTGTTCATGATATCCATAAAAGCTGCCGGTGCGATAGTTAACCCGAAAGGCATGACCAATAACTCATAATGATCGTACCGAGTCCTGAACACTATCTTGGGTACATCCTGTTCTTTAATCCTCAACTGATGATATCCAGACCTCATATCAACCTTAGAAAACACTATAGCTCCTTGTAATTGATCAAAAAGATCATCAATCCTCGGCAATGATACTTGTTCTTAATGGTCATTCTGTTAACCTATTGGTAATCTATACATAACCGAAGTGTACCGTCTTTCTTTTTCATAAATAAAATCGGTGCTCCCCACAGAGATGTACTAGGGAGTATAAAACCCTTGTCTACTAACTCTTGCAATTGTACTTTCAACTCCTTCAACTCTGCCAAAGCCATTCTATATGGAGGAATAGAGATAGGGGCAGTACTCGGAAGTAAGTCAATGGTGAATTCGATCTCACGATCGAGAGGAAGTCCTGGTAATTCATTAGGAAATACATCAGGGAACTCACTTACTACAAGGACATTCTCTAACTTAGGTTCCTCCCTCAATATATCAATCACGTGAGCCAAGTATACCAGATATCCCTTTCGCACCAATTTCAAAGCTTTGAGGGCCGAGATTACACAATATGGTAATACTCGATGCTCCCCTGTAAATACAACTTCGGCTCCCTCTAAACTCTAGAGAATCACTTCTTTCTTAAAACAATCACCTTTACTTGATGAGTGGACAACCAATCCATACCCAAGATCAAATCAAAGTCCTGAATCTCCAAAGGGATTAAATCACCATAAATTCTTTTTCTCCAACTTTAATACCACAGTCTTTATAATACGTATTTCTTACTAACCACTCGCCTAGAGGAGTATGCACTATAATCTCTTCCTCTAATGGTGACAGGTTCCTATCTGAGAATAATACAAATGATATGCTCATGTATGATCTATCGGAGCCCGAATCTATCAAAACATGTGCATCTCTATCAAACACAATCATAGTACCTGTCACTGTGCTAGGTCGAACCTAGGCTTCATCCTCAGTCACTACAAAAACCTTGGTCAAATCTGGGGCTGCGGTTGTCAGTTAAAATCCTACTACGCAAGTATACGTATCGAATAGATAGTATATTAGCAAGCAGAGTATCGATCCCACAAGGAATTGATATAAAACTTTACTAAGTACTAAAATTAAAACAATTCAATCTTATCCAAACAATCAAAATTAAGTAATTAACTAAAACTGATTAACTGAAATTAAAACTAATAAGAAAAATCAAAATAATAATAATCTTGAGAAAATATCAAATTAAACAAACCTAGGATTACAATATCCCTCACACTTCATCTAAATCTTACCTCTCTTCCTTAACTTATTTCAATGGGTTGAATTGCTAACCTAGAGTCCTAAATTATTTATAAAAATCTCTCAACTTGTCCTATAAAAATATCTATTTTAATCAAAACACTATATCCCTATGTGAATTGAAATTAAAACAGACTCATTAAGTTCAGGCTCTAATCTGGCTACATATGGCCTATAGGTATATCCCTATCCTATACGCAAATCAATTAATTTGATCATATGCTATCCCAATTTTAGTTTACTCTAAACTCCCTTTCCCAAGTTTGTTTAGGTTCCTAGATCAATTTAATTGGTGATCAGGCAATTAAAAACATTAAGAACAAATTGAAATAAACAATTCAAATTCCATTAAAATAAGTAAGAAAGAGATTAAAAACTTAAACTACATGTGAGTTCAATTGCAATCCTAAAGAAAGAAGTTTAGCTACTCATAATTGCAAAATAAAATAACATTGTATAAAATTCAACCATTAAAAGTATCAAGATAAAATTTAAGGAAGAAAACAAAACAATATTCTCCGCCTTGATCTTCAAGTTTCAGCCTCAACTTCTAGTTTCTTGAATCTCCCAAAGGTTGTCTTCTTCCTTTTTTTAATGTTGTCAAATATAACCTATTTATACTAATAGACTAAACCTAAAGTTCCTTAAGCTGACTTAGGGTTTAATTGGGCTTAAAAGTACAATAAGAGGCCCAAAATTCAAATTGTCAATCTTTACAAATTTTCATTCTCGGCACAGTACGTCTACTATTTTTTGACGTGATTTTCTCTATCTTAGAGGCAGAACTGGGCAAAATGATCTTCACAAAAGTTGTAGCTCTGCCGCTTAGCTTTCCACTGGTCCAATAATTGCATCATTTGGAGTTCTGTAGCTCGAGATATAGCCAAAATACTGAAATATATGCAAGCAGATTCTGGGTCTTTCAACATCTTACTTTCCAAAATTAAGCCCAAATCACCTTTAATCCTACAAAAAATATAAAAACTAATCAATAACAAACAAATTAAAAGAAATAACATAAAATTAAAATAACTAACTTAAAAGTAACCTAATTATAAAAACAACTAAAAATAAGTAAATTATAATTGAAAATTGAGGACTTAGCTAATATTTAATAACAAAATTAGAGTAAAATAATTCTATAAAATAGAATTATCACACCCCCAAACTTAAGATTTTGCTAGTCCTCGAGCAAAAGAAAATTATAAAAAGAAAACTAAAACATAAAAAAAAATCCTTAAATGAGAGATAGAAATACCAAATCATGATTTCTCAATTTTTCCTCAGAAATTAACTCCAATTCCAACTTAAGGTAACATACAGCTAATTCTTAAATTCATGCATCAATTCAAGTGAAAACTTATTTTTCAAATGGACTTCCTCTGTGTGTGTGAATGCTCTCTTACAAAGAATATCATGCAATTCGGATTAGTTTTATGTCAACTCTAAGCATAGATTAGTACTAGGATCCCATAGGTTTGCTTTTCATCTCTCTCTCTACTAATGTAGATTAACACTTATTCAAGGATCAATAAGTCTTTATCAAGCTTGTAATGTAAGGCTAGGGTCAAGGTATGATAAAGGATATATTTAGGCTCAAATTTACCTTAAGCACTTAATCAATCTAGATCATATAAAGAGCTCAATTTTTTTTTTTTGTATAGCACCCCCAAACTTGAAGTAAACTTTCCTTTGTACAACACACTTTATTTCTTTTCTTTTCCCTTTTTTTTTCAACCCCCAAACTTATTTTTGACCATTATAGACTAGGGGTAATTTTACTAACAACCTTCACTTTTTGTGTTTTTTTTTTTTTCACACCTTTCTCCTTCAATTTATCTTTAAGCTCAAATCACTCTTTAGAACGATTAACATACTTAGGGGGTGAGAGGTTCAAATTGCTGGAATTAAATAAACAGGCCAAGGCTAATATAACTGTGCGATTACAAAGAAAAGGTAAATTAGGCTCAAAAAGGGTGACTAAGGATAAATATAACAAGGTAGGCTCAAAAAAGCTCAAACGATCCAAAGATGACTTAAATCACTTCCTATCCTAAATGTTATCTAAGATTTCACCTCGAGAGAGAATCAAACAAATTCTAGAATTCTTGACTCCACTATACTTTTTCATCAATATAAAATTTCTCTAAATCACACATAAATTCTAAGTAAAAGAGTATAGTGCTTCAAATTATTGGAAGTCACATTCTAAAATAAAGCTAACACAAGAATATCACATAAAATTAAATCATAACTATATGCTTCCCAAAAGCTAAGAATCAAAAGATAATTAAAATATCATCCTAGGATTGGGACAATCAAGAATAAGATATAACTATCTCAATTTTTTTTTTAACACAACAAAACATGCAAATCACAAATAAAACATGTAAATAAACTAACAATGCAAATCACAAATAAAACATGTAAATAAACTAACAAAATTCTAAACTACTCCCCCAAACTTAGAATGAACATTGTCCTCAATGTGATAAAAGAAAATGAAAGACAAGGGACAAGAATACTCCCCTCACTCCGAATCGGTTTTTTTGACCTGCAAAAAGGAAAAGAATAGATAATAATAATAATAATAATAATAATAATAATAATAATAATAACAATAACAATAAAGTAAAATAATAAAAATAAAAATAAAAATAATAAAAATAAAAATAAAAATAAAATGAAATAAAATAAAATAAACCAAAACTGAGTAAGGTTAAGAAGCTTGGGTTGCCTCCCAAGAAGCGCTTCATTTATAGTCTTCGACTGGACTGTCTTGGACTCTAGGCCGTATCAAGCAAGTGAATTGAGGACTGTTGACGATTAATTTCGCCTCCCCAACAATGCTTTAATCTTTGTCCATTGACTTTAAATTTTCGACCATCTATCCCTCTAACTTCGATCGCTCCATGTAGGAATACCTCATCAATAATAAAAGGACCAGACCACCTTGATTTGAGCTTTCCCAGAAATAATTTTAAGCGAGAATTATAAAGCAACACTACTTGTCATGGCTCAAAGCTTTTTGCCAATATCTTCTTATCATGCCATTGCTTCGTTTTCTCTTTGTAGAGTTTGGCATTCTCATAAGCTTGAAGGCGAAATTCATCAAGCTCATTTAACTGCAACAACCTTTGCTCACCTGCTGCTTGTAGATCAAAATTAACTTCTTGACAGCCCAATAAGCATTGTGTTCAAGTTCCACCGGTAAGTGACAAGCTTTGCCAAAGACCAACTTATATGGAGACATACCAATCGGGGTCTTGTAAGTAGTCCTATATGCCCACAATGCATCATCCAATCTCTTGGACCAATCTTTTCTTGTGGGACACACGATTTTCTCCAAAATCCTCTTGATTTCGCGATTCGATACTTCTGCTTGGCCACTAGTTTGAGGATGGTACGTAGTGGCAACCTTATGTTTAACTCCATATTTTGCCAAAAGGGCGTCAAAATATTTGTTGCAAAAGTGACTTCCCTCATCACTAATGATTGCCCTTGGAGTGCCGAATCGAGTGAAAATATTTTTCTTGATGAAATTCATGACCACCTTCGAATCATTATGAGGAAAGGCTGCTGCTTCAACCTACTTGGAGACATAATCCACAGCAAGCAAAATGTATTTGTTGTTATATGAGGATATGAATGGACCCATGGAGTCAATACCCCATACATAAAAAATTTCTATCTCCATGATGTTGTTGAGAGGCATCTCATGTCGCCTTGAGATATTTCCCACCATTTGGCACCTGTCACAATGCAATACAAAATTATGAGCATCCTTAAATAATGTTGGCCAATACAAACCTGATTGGAGGACTTTAGCAGCAGTCCTTGTTCCTCCAAAATGTCCTCCATAATCTAAAGAATGGCAATGGTGAAGCACACTTTGAATCTCTTCCTCTGGGATGCATTTTTTGAACATCTGGTCTTTACACTGTTTGAACAAGTAAGGCTCATTCCAAAAATAAAATTTAACATCATGCAAAAATTTCTTTTTCTGATGAAAATTTAAATCAGGGGGAATAATATTACTTACCAAATGGTTTACAAAATTAGCATACCAAGGAAGTGATTTCTTACTAACTTGAAGGATTTGTTCATCAAGAAACGTCTCTTTGATTATGGTCGAATCCTTACCTTGAGCTTCAATTTCTAATCTTGAGAGGTGGTCTGCAACCTGATTTTCTGTTCCTTTTTTATCACGAATCTCAAGATCAAATTCTTGAAGTAAGAGGATCCATCTTATCAATCTTGGCTTAGCATCTTTCCTGGCAATCAAATACTTGATAGCTGAGTGATCAGTGTACACTATCACCTTTGTCCCCAAGAGATAGGAGCGAAATTTGTCAAAAGCAAAAACCACAGCTAAGAGCTCCTTTTCTGTCGTGGTATAATTTTTCTGAGCTTCGTTCAAAGTCTTGCTAGCATAATAGATGGAATGGAAGATTTTATCCTTCTTTTGTCCCAAAACAGCTCCCATTGCATAATCACTCGCATCACACATTAGCTCAAAAGGAAGAGTCCAATCGAAACTAATTATGATAGGTGCAGATATTAATCTTTTCTTCAATTCATCAAAAGCAACAAGACATTCATTATCAAACTTAAATGGCACATCTTTCTCCAATAAATTGCAAAGTGGTTTAGAAATTTTTGAAAAGTTCTTAATAAATCTTCTATAAAAACCATCATGACCAAGAAAACTTCTAATACCTTTGACATTTATTGGAGGTGGTAATTTCTCAATTGCTTCAATTTTTGCTTTATCTACCTCAATGCCATTACTAGAGATCTTGTGCCCAAGAACAATACCTTCTCGCACCATGAAGTGACATTTCTCCCAATTGAGCACCAAATTTGTCTTTTCGCACCTCTTGAGTACCTTAGCAAGATTTAAAAGACAATCATCAAAATTATTTCCAAAGATTGAGAAATCATCCATAAATACCTCCAGGCATTTTTCCACCATGTCTGTGAATATGGGCATCATGCATCGTTGAAAGGTGGCAAGTGCATTACATAATCCAAATGGCATTCTTCTAAAAGCAAAGGTGCCATAAGGACATGTAAATGTAGTCTTTTCCTGATCTTCAGGAGCAATAGCAATTTGGTTATAGCTAGAATAACCATATAGAAAACAATAATATTCCTTACCAGCCAAGCGATCTAACATTTGATCAATGAATGGAAGAGGGAAGTAATCTTTCCTTGTAGCTTTGTTGAGCTTGCGGTAGTCCATGCACACTCTCCATCCAGTCACCGTTCTTGTTGAAATGAGCTCATTATTGTCATTGGCCACCACAGTCATTCCTCCTTTCTTAGGAACACATTGAATTGGACTTACCCATGAGCTATCAGAGATAGGGTAGATTATTCTGACATCCAACCACTTGATGATTTCCTGCTTGACCACTTTCTTCATGATGAGATTCAATCTTCTTTGTTGTTCAATTGTGGCTTTGTGATCTTCCTCAAGAAGAATTTTGTGCATGCAAATATAAGGGCTAATTCCCTTAATATCAGTTATGGTCCACCCTATTGCTTTCTTGAATTCTCTAAGTGTTCGCAATAACTTCTCCTCTTGCAAGCTAGTAAGAGCATCAGAAATAATAACCGAAAGAGTGAAAGATTTTCCAAGAAAAGCATACCTCAAGTGTACTGGTAGAGGTTTGAGTTCCAAAGTAGGTGGCTCCTCAACGAAAGGCTTAGAAGTTGGCACCAAAGAAGCTGAAATATCTAAAGACTCAAATTGATGATTAGTTCTAAACCTGGAGTGAGCATTCAACAAATTTGAATATTCAATAAACTCATCATCATTCCTATCAGAGTTAGTGATTAAACATGCTTCAAGAGGATCATTGGGATTTTCTTCTAAGAAAACATCATGTGTCAAATTGTTCACTACACTAACAGAAAAACAATCTTCAAATGTCACAGGCAATTTTAAAGCTTTGAAAATATTAAATGTTACCTGTTGGTCTTGAACTCTCAAAGTAAGCTCACATTTTTCAACATCAATTAAAGCTCTAGCAGTTGCTAAGAATGGCCTCCCAAGAATGATTGAAATTTGCCTATCTTCTTCCATGTCAAGAATTATAAAATCAATTGGAAAAATAAATTTATCTACCTTGACAAGAACATCTTCAATAATTCCCCTTGGGTACACATAAGAACGATTAGCCAATTGCAAAGTTACAGAAGTGGGTTTGCATTCCCCCAAACCAAGTTTCTCAAAAATTGACCAAGGCATTAAATTGATACTTGCACCTAAATCACTCAAAGCTTTTGTAAAAAATAAATTACCAATAATGCAAGGGATTGTGAAACTGCTTGGATTTTTGAGTTTTGGTGGTAGCTTGTTTTGGAGAATTGCACTACACTCTTCTGTAAGGGAGACAGTTTCAAACTCACCTAACTTTCTCTTTTTGGAGAGGATGTCCTTCAAGAACTTGACATAACTAGGCATTTGTTCCAGAGCTTCAGCAAAAGGAATATTTATGTGTAATTTCTTGAAAACATCAATGAACTTCTGAAATTTCTTCTCAAGCTTTTGCTTTTGGAGCCTTTGGGGAAAAGGTGGTGGAGGATGGATGACTTGAGAAACTCCTTGATTTTCAGCCTTGACCTTCTCTTTTTGTTCGACTTCACTTTCTTTCTCACAAATTCTTTCATTATCAACATGTTCATTCTCAGGTTCAACTACTTTTTCATTCACCCCTTCAATCTCTTTTCCATTCCTTAAGGTGATTGCTTGGCATTGTTCCTTACCTTTAGGATTGATTTGTGTGTCACTAGGTAAGGAACCTTGAGGTCTACTATTGACGGAATTTGCAAGTTGTCCCACTTGAGTTTCAAGATTTCTCAAGGATGCTCCAAAGCTTTGAAGTATCACATCATTCTTGGATATATACTGCAAAAGTAGTTCTTCCACTTGGGGCTTCTTGTCAGGAAGTGGTGATCTAACTTGCTGTTGAAATCCCGGAGGCATGTTGGGTTTTGGATTGGAAGGCCCTGCATTGTTATTCCATGAAAAATTTGGATGGTTTCTCCAACCAAGATTATAAGTATTAGAATATGGGTTGTTCTGCTGTTTGTTAAAGTTCCCCACAAACTGAACTGATTCAGAATTGTATGGACATTGATCATTTGAATGGCCATCCCCACACATCTCACAAATTAAATTTTGAACTGCATGAACTCCCATTGTGTCGATCTTTTTGGACAGTGCAGCCACTTGCGCGGCTAAGTTGCTTATTGCATCAACTTCATAGGCTCCAAAAGCTTTTCTCGAACCCGACCTTTCTGAAGGCCATTGATAATTATTTGAAGCCATCTCTTCCAACAATTTATAAGCATCTGCCGCATTCTTACTCATCAATGCCCCACTAGCAGCAGCATCAATTATGGTTTTAATTGACCCAATAAGCCCATTATAGAATGTCTGAACTTGCAACCAATCAGGAAGCCCGTGATGTGGGCATTTTCGCAGTAGTTCTTTAAACCTCTCCGAAGCTTCATACAAGGACTCACCATCAAATTGTGTGAATGAGGTGATATCGTTCCTCTACTTTGCAGTCTTTGCAGGTGGAAAGAACTTTGCGAAAAACTTTTGAGCCAATTCTTCCCATGTAGTGATAGACCCACTAGGCTATGAATTAAGCCAGCTTCTTGCTTTATCCCTCAGAGAGAATGGAAATAGTCTCAATCTAATAGCATCATCAGTTACTCCATTATATTTAAAGGTATCGCAAATCTCCAGGAAATTTACTAAATGAGCATTAGGATCATCACTGGGTAACCCACCAAACTGGACTGAAGACTGAATCATCTGAATATAGGCTGGTTTAATTTCAAAATTATTCGCATTGATGGAAGGTCTCCTAATGCTTTGGTGCAAATCTTGCAACAGAGGAACTGCATAGTCTCGCAATGCTCTATTTGCTTCGGGAACCACATTAATGGCATTATTACCATTATTAATGTTATCCTCGGCCATTGTCTAATTTAAAACTGCAACTTGTAAATTCTCCCTTCGACGCCTTCTGAAAGTTCTTTCTATCTTAGGATCAAAAGGAACAAAAATCAAGTTGTCTCTTCTTTGCATACAATGACCAAAGATATGTGCAAGAAATAAAAGCTAAAATTAAAATAAGAAAAATAAAATTTGAAGTAAGACTAAATTGTTTGGTATTAGTATTAGTAATAAATCTAGAATTAATTCCCCGGCAACAGCGCCAAAAACTTGTCAGTTAAAATCTTACTACGCAAGTATACGTATCGAATATATAGTATATTAGCAAGCAGAGTATCGATCCCACAGGGAATTGATCTAAAACTTTACTAAGTACAAAATTAAAACAATTCAATCTTATCCAAACAATCAAAATTAAGTAATTAACTAAAACTGATTAACTGAAATTAAAACTAATAAGAAAAATCAAAATAATAATAATCTTGAGAAAATATCAAATTAAACAAACCTAGAATTACAATATCCCTCACACTTCATCTAAATCTTACCTCTCTTCCTTAACTTATTTCAATGGGTTGAATTGCTAATCTAGAGTCCTAAATTATTTATAAAGGTCTCCCGACTCGTCCTATAAAAATATCTATTTTAATCAAAACACTATATCCCTATGTGAATTGAAATTAAAACAGACTCATTAAGTTCAGACTCTAATCTCGCTACATATGGCCTATAGGTATATCCCTATCCTATACGCAAATCAATTAATTTGATCATATGCTATTTCAATTTTAGTTTACTCTAAACTCCCTTTTCCAAGTTTGTTTAGGTTCTTAGATCAATTTAATTGGTGATCAGGCAATTAAAAGTATTAAGAACAAATTGAAATAAACAATTCAAATTCCATTAAAATAAGTAAGAAAGAGATTAAAAACTTAAACTACATGTAAGTTCAATTGCAATCCTAGAGAAAGAAGTTTAGCTACTCATAATTGCAAAATAAAATAACATTGTATAAAATTCAACCATTAAAAGTATCAAGATAAAAGCTAAAGAAGAAAACAAAACAATATTCTCCGCCTTGATCTTCAAGTTTCAGCCTCAACTTCTAGTTTTTTAAATCTCCCAAAGGTTGTCTTCCTCCTTTTTTTAATGTTGTCAAACATATCCTATTTATACTAATAGACTAAACCTAAAGTTCCTTAAGCTGACTTAGGGTTTAATTGGGCTTATAAGTATAATAAGAGGCCCAAAATTCAAATTGTCAATCTTTACAAATTTTCATTCCCGATACAGTACGTCTACTATTTTTAGACGCGATTTTCTCTATCTTCGAAGCAGAACTGGGCAAAGTGATCTGCACAAAAGTTGTAGCTCTGTCTCTTAGTTTTCCACTGGTCTAAGAATCGCATCATTTGGAGTTCTGTATCTCGAGATATGACCAAAATACTGAAACATATGCAAGCAGATTCTAGGTCTTTCAACATCTTACTTTCCAAAATTAAGCCTAAATCACCTTTAATCCTACAANATCATTTGGAGTTCTGTAGAGCGAGTTATAATTAAAATACTGAAACATATGCAAGCAGATTCTAGGTCTTTCAACATCTTACTTTCCAAAATTAAGCCTAATCACCTTTAATCCTACAAAAAATATAAGAGCTAATCAATAATAAACAAATTAAAAAAATAACATAAAATTAAAATAACTAACTTAAAAGTAACATAATTATAAAAACAACTAAAAAAAAGTAAATTATAATTGAAAATTAAGAACTTAGCTAATATTTAATAACAAAATTAAAGTAAAATAATTCTATAAAATATAATTATCAGCGGTCTGGAAGATGGCTGCTCTAGGGTATTACTCCCCATGCCTGACCGTATCATTGGGCCCTGTCTAGATTGTGATCCCGAAGTGTCTCTCCGCGGTATACTAAGACGAGTCGGAAGAGTAGAAGTAGCTACTGTACCTTATCTCAACTGAGGACAATCTCTCTTGATATGCCCCTGTTGGCTGCATTGAAAACACGTTACAAGCTTTCTACATGACCCAACATGAAATCCTCTGCAATTATGGCATTTGTCCAATCCTCATGAAGTCCCCCCCTGACTACTCCTCACTGGCCGATCAAATCTAGAAGATCTCAACTGTGACTGCTGAGATGAGGGTCTAGTGGATGCCATAGACGCTGAGGTAGTACTTCCTGCAGCAGATGTCAAATCTCTGCCTCTCTTTGAAGACAGACTCGAGAACGTAGACAGATTCCTTCTTTTTGCAAACTTAGCTCAGATCCGTCTATTCTCAGTGGCGAGCTTCTCAGCCTGTAAGGCCATCTGCACAACTTCCTTATACGACTCCTTACCAGTCACTATCATATGCTCCCGTATCTCATTACGGAGTCCTTCCTCAAAGTAGTTTACTTGGTCTTGCTCCAATCTCACCAACTCAGGTATATAAAGCATCAGCTCGTTAAAACGAGTTTCATACTCCTCAATGGTCATGTTCCCTTGTTTCAAGCTCAGAAATTCTCTCTTTTTCTCTTTCTGATGGAAATAAGTGTAATACTGACCATCGAACTATCAAAGGAAATTCGTCCAAGTCAGTGGTATAGAAGAGCGAGACTTTACTGAATTCCACCAAGTATGGGCTCTCTTCTCAAATAACCGTGTAGCCACTTTCAATTTCATCTCATCATCTAATCCCATATCTTTCAGTGTCTCCAATACCTGAATAATCCAATCCCTAGCTGCGATCGCATCCAACTCACCAGTAAACGAGACGCAACCTAACTGTCTAGCTTCCTTCAATTTCTTAGAAATGGAGACGTCTGGTGTTTGGGGTGGAATAGGAGGTGGTGCTACTGGGGCTGTTACAGGGAAAACAGCGGGTGGAATTGGACCAGCCTGAGCTTGGCCCGTAAGAGCAATGAGAAAAGTCGCTAATGCCTGAGCTGCCTCGGGTGACATGGCAGGTACGCCAAGAGTAGCAACAGGTGGTGGAGGAGGTACAGGAATGTCAGTAGACTCAGTAGTAGGAACTGCTCTAAAAGAAGACGCAGTCGACTCCTCTTCTATGGAATCCGACCGACTCTATCTAGGGCGACCTCTTCCCCTACCGGTAGATCTAGTGATAGGTGGTAGCTCATGTCGAGGAGGCATAATGATCTACAAGAAAAACGAAATTGATTTAGACAACTTAAGACTCTATATGCAACTACATGCAACTAACTAATCTTAACTGGGCCACACTGACATTGTAAATTATTTTCAAATAACTTTAAATTCAAGAACTTTAAAAATCAAAAACTTCTTTCAAAACCATAAGTTTTTAAACCAAAAGCTTTGATACCAACTGAATTGTCAAGACCCGTAACCTCCCTCGGGCCCATGACAACCGTCGCGACGTCCCGATTGATACTCATTACCCGAAATACCAATTGGAACTCCACAAGGCTTACATATCAGTTTTCAACAATTTCCAGTTGTTTCCGGCTCAAGTAAATCAAAAGATAAAAATATAACATTTTTATATAAAATAACATTTATAGAAACACGTGTAAGTAATCTTTTGTAACTTAGAAGTAAAATAAATTCATACATACAATAATTTACAAAGTTATAACGTACAATAATAATTACAATGACAAGTGGCCCATAAATACACCAAGTGTTGGTGATAGTAATCTACTGTCTGTGTGATAGAGGGGTCAACTGGAATCCTCGACAAAATCGAGTATCTACAAGCTACCACAGGCCTGAAATATTTGGAAAGGAGGTGGGTGAGATTTTGCAATCCCAATGAGTAAACAGACATTATCATAAATATCTAAAGGCAAGTAAATAGGAGGCAAGTTTAAACAACAAATCACAAACTATTTGATAAGGTTTTCAATTTATTTCTTAAACTATAAAATATTTTTAATTTATCAAAACAGTTGTTAAGGCTTCTGAATTTTATTAAAAACAAGGCTCAAGCCAAAACTAATCCTCGGGGATACCTTGACCGAGGCATCTAACCGAGTCTGCCAAGGTTGTTAAGATATTTACATGTGAAACACATTTTTATTTTTAAAACAAGCCGTTCCTTGACGTTGGCCGAGTTACACATTCACGTGGGGGTTCGACGTGAAGTGAGCTCTAATACTACCTCGGGAGTTACCCTCATCGCCTCTACTACCGGAGTAACTATATAATCGGGTTTACCGTGCCCCTTTAATAGACAGTCCACGGAAACCCGTCACTGCAATGACTAAACCCACCAATTTTAATAAAATTTCGACAGTATAACGTGGCTTTTATTTATTTACCCAGCCTGCATAGTACAAGACAACTTATATAAATTTTCAATGCAATTATAACATATAGCCACATATACTCATATATCATAAGCCATTCATAGGAAAATATATATTTCAAAATAATTTGCAGCCTCCAATTACTCAATTTCATAATCAACACAATATATTTTTATTTGTCACATTTATTTCTAAAACATCAAAAATCCCTTTTTAATCTCATTTTCATTTCATAAAATCCATGAAGAGTATTTAAAAATAAACTCTAGATAATTTACAATAATAATAGGTTTACTCACCGTTTGTACAAACTAATTACTTTTTAGGTGCCCCGATCACTGTTC
>NC_030851.1:28309985-28352289 GCF_000208745.1 Theobroma cacao
TCATTTCTCTTAGAATAAAAATCAGTTCATCATCATTGTACATCATTGAACATTCAGCCAAGGGTGGGTATTGTGAAAATTTCATGCTTTCTTGCCCAATTTGATTTCTATACACATTTAACTAACTAAAACTATCAATTTAACTAAAAATCAAAACATAAAAATTTCAAATTCCTCACCCTTGAATTTCGTTCAGCCCTTGATATCACTTTTTGATCTCTCTCCTCAAGCATGGTAAATGGAAACAAAGGCATAAGAAAAGTAGAAATCAAGTTAAAGTCGAAAAATCTTACCGTTAGACGTGTAAACGGTCGAAAAACGTGATTTTCCCTTTGAATTTTCTAGTTTTCCTTTGATTTTTCTCTTTTCTTCCTTTCCTCTCTATCTTCCCTCTTGTTCTCTCCTTATGGCCGGCTATCACTTAATATGGGGTTTAAATGGGCTGACTTTTCATTAAAATAATATTAAACAATTAAAAAGTGTCATGTGTCACTTTCCCATTGGCCCGTTTTTAAAAGTTCATCCATTAAACTTTTAGTTTTCACCACTTGAAATACCATAGTTATTCATACCAAAAATAAGTAAATCCTATGATTTTGACAAGTTTTGGGTGGTGAAAATTACGGTTTTTACCTCGAGACGACAAAATTACAGTTTTGCCCCTATGTTCTTAAAATTACCGAAATTGAAATTTTTCACTCCCTATCTTTAAATTATACTCCAAATAGTTAATATTGGTCAAAAATTTCACTCTATTATCAAATTATTATCTTAGGTGGCAAAATGACGATTTTGCCCCTGAACATCAAAATTTTAAATTTTTCTCCAAATGAACCCTCAAACTCCGAACAATCATTTTTAGTCATTCTTGGACTGTAAAATATTAAATTTCATCATACAATTCCTATTTGAACTAGTTCGAGGTTAAATCAACTCAAGTGTACCGTTAGGTATAATACCGGGTTTTATCTATTCTTAGGAACTTTCCTAGCGTAATAACATGCTACTCAGTGCATGTATGTCATGGCATGTGTTTATAGGGTTGGGTTTTACATTTCATGTAATTTTTAAATTAATTATGAACATTCATAAGTTTAAGAGTTATATACCTTACTCTAGATATCGTAATAAAGAGTCAATTAAATCAAAAATACTTTTGATGAAGTAAAAAACCTTGAAAAGAGAATAAGATGGCCTAAAATCCTACAACTAAAATCTTTGCTTTTTCACCTTTAGGATTTGTCAAATCTTCAACCACCCAAGTGTTTGGCTTTTAATAGTAATCCACACAATGACTGAATAAGACATTCTCAAAGGTAAGATTTACTTGTACCAGTAAATTTTGTTTCTAAAACAAAAAATCCAAAAATTCTTATCGAATCTTATTTTTGTCAAGCAAAGAAAACTGTTTTTCTTTTCTTATTTCATGAAATGGCTGAGAAGTAACTAGAGGCTTGGAGTTTTAGTTTGCTAATATAACATATCTATATGGGTTAAACTAAGTTGTAACCCTAGATACAACAGTTGTATTTTAATTCAATTAAGTCATTGTGAACTTAATTAATTTTTCACTCTATTTTGGTCTATTCCAATTAAGTCCAACTTAATTGATTATCTTTATTTAATCTCAATCTTGTCAATTAATGTGTGTGACCCATTACGCTTCTAACATGCTAACAATAAATATAAATTCTTATCAAATATCAATTTGATAATTGATTCATATTTATAGATCATGTGCGGCATGTAGCGATACATCATGACTATCCAAATGTTAGAGTGTCAATTAAAGAATTTGATAAAGTCTTTTAGTAATAAGCCTTTCAGTGCAATGCGATCCTTTCATCAAATATTCCAGATATGCCATAAAGTATGACTTAGTGTCTACTTATAACATTCTATATTAGTTCTTATAATTCATGACCAACCTTATAAATTTAATAAATTAACTTTCCTCAAATTCATCATGCTTTGGCTAAAGACTTTATACAAGTTAATCAAGAATTGAGAACAAGTGAGATACATTCTTTCATATTACTTAAGGTGATTAATCCTCTCTTGACCACTTATTCACCTTCGCATACTTCATGGTATACCCAAAAACATCATGTTTATGTTGGAATTCGACCTCATGCTCAAATATGAAAATAATCAATAAATTAAAATTATAACGCAGCGGAATAATAAGCTAGTATTAAATCAGAGAAATAGTCGAATCCTACAAGTTCAATGTTTGTGTTTTTCATGTAACTTTCAAATTAATTATGAACACTCATAAGTTTAAAAGCTACATACCTTGCCTAGATATCTTAATCATGAGCTAATTAAATCCAAAATATTTGCTTCTTCACTTTTAGGATTTGTCAAATTTTTAACCACCCAAGTGTTTGGCCTCTAATAGTAATCTACACAGTGATTAAATAAGACCTTCTCAAAGATAGGATTTTACTTGTACTAGTAAGTTTTGTTTCTAAAACAAAAGACCAAAAGGTCTTGCCGAATCTTATTTTTGTCAGACAAAAAAAACTATTTTTCTTTTCTTATTTTATGAAACAGTTGAGAATCGGTATGAGGCTTCTTTTTTTAGTTTTAGTTTGCTAAGATAACATATTTATATAGCCAAACTAATTTATAACCCTAAATACAATAGTTATATTTTAATTTAAATAAGTCTCTGAGAACTTAATTAATTTCTCACTTTATTTTGTTCTTTTTCAATTAAGTCCAACTTAATTAATTATTCTTATTTAAGCCCAATTATGTCACTTAATGTGTGTGACCCATTAGCCTTCTAACATGTTGACAATAAATATAAATCATAATCAAATATCAATTTGATAGTTAATTTATATTTATAGATCATGAGCAGCATCTAGTAATACATCATGACTACCTAAATGTTAGAGAGTCAATTAAAGAATTTGACCAAACCCTTCAGTGATAAGCCTCTCAGTGAAATACGATCTTTTCATCAAATATCCTGAATATGTCATTAAGTATGGCTCGGCGTCTACTTATGACATTCCATATTAGTTCTTATAATTTATGACTAACCTTCTGAATTCAGAAAACTAACTTTTCTTAAAATCATCATGCTTTGGCCAAAGACTTTATACCAGTTAATCAAGAATTGAGAACAAGTGAGATACATCCCCTTATATCACTTGGGGTGATAAATTCTTTCTTAACCACTCATTCACCTTCGCATGCTTCGTGGCATACTCAAAAACACTTTGTTTAGGCATCTGGTCGCCTCCAAACCTGTAGAGGTGAAATTAAAATATGTTATTCCCCGTACAAGATGACTTGGTGTCTCAAGTCCAAAGACTAGTTGCACGACTATCACATGAAAACATTTTCCACAAACACTTGAGTGAAATACCAAATGGAGTTCTCATAGCGAGTCATGTTTAATGAACTTGTTCTTTAACAAGCACCTACATGTTATCCTCAAGTATCCCATATACTTCAATCTATAAAATCGATTATTTACTTCCCAAGTAAGGAGGCTTAACATGTACTAGTCTTTGAGCATTTTCAATGTCCTGTCTTGACAATACAATGACTAGGAACAATTTTAGGAACATGGCTTTGATGCATAGTGATCTCATAATTGTAACAACTTTACAATTCTCTTGCAAGGCCTTTCTGTTCCATGGGCTTCATTCAATTAGTACTTAATAACTCCTTATTATTGCACTAACATGAAGGAAAGCCTTTATCACATATTGTTATGCGATTGAGTATGCATTAAATGATAATATATATATTTCTTGATCAATCCAATTGGCTTAAGGGCATATACCAACAATTTAGGCATCTGGTTGCCTTCAAACCTGTATGGGTGAAATCAAAATATGTCATTCCCTATATAAGATGACTTGGTGTCTTAAGTCTAAGGACTAGTTGCATGACTATCACATGAGAACATATTCTATAAACACTTGAGTGAAATACCAAATGGAGTTCTCATAGCGGATCATATTTTAATCTATGAGATCGATTCCTTACTTCTTAAGTAAGGAGGCTTAACATGTACCTGTCTTTAAGTATTGTCAATGCCTTGTCTTTGCAATACAATGACCAGGAACAATTTTAGGAACATGGCTTTGATACATATAGATCTTATAATTGTAACAATTTTACAATTGTCTTATAAAGTCTATATGTTCAATGGGTTTCATCCAATTAGTATTTATTAACTCTTTATTATTGTATTAAGATGAAGGAAAACCTCTATCACATATAGTTATCTGATTAAATATGCATTAAATGACAATTTATATTTCTTAGCCAATCCAATTGGCTCAAGGGCATATATCAACAGAAGGAATGCGTAAGGAGCTTGTTAATGCCAGGTTTATTTAAGTATTTATCTTTATATTAATTTGAGTTCTACTACTTTTTTCTGTTTGATGTGCTGTGGGGAAAGATGTGGTAAGATGACTATGAGATGGCATTGTACATAACTGCCAAATGCTACTCTTTCCACAAAATGAAATTGGTTCTGCATATTTTATAGGACAGCTTTTGAATATGAGAAAGCTATGGAGCAAAATCTTCTTTGCATGGCTTGTCAAGTCAAGAAACTTCGTGCAGAGCAGATGAATGCAGATAGTAGAGCACATGGACCAGGTATCTCTTTCCACTCTACTATCCGCTTCCTCTTCTCTCACTGTAGCATGGACAAGTTATAAATTATAGTAACTGTTATTATATTTGCCTCTTCCTATTGAGGATTTTACAATATGTTGCCCTCCAAAATCTTGTTGGTTTGAAAGCCTCTTAAAATTTATATAGGTGGTTATGGAACGATGGGTGGAAACCCTGAAATGAGATATCCTGGCAGAGCATTTGCTGAAGGGTACCATGGTGGCTGGAGGCCCAACAGTAACTGTGATCCTCCTCGGCGTTGATATCTAAAAGTGGGTTGTACTTGTATAGATGGTCTGATTTTGAGTTGGCTTCAACGTCTTAGGCTCTTAGGTTCTTGGTGATGAGCAAACAACTTTTGTAGAGTGAAAGAAAAGAACTATTGAACTGGGTAAAGTTTGATCTTCATATTTCCTTGTGGCCTTCAGCTGTAAGCTATTTTGGTTCTCTTGATTCTGAATGGAAACAAGCTATGCTGTCATTCTATTGTTTGTGCTTGTATATTGTGCAGACAAGCTGACTTTCAAAAAAGTTAAAGATAGACAGGCAGATACCTTGGATCTGCTATGCTGATAAAGTCGATTGCTAGCAGCAAGGGCAAATAAATATCAGCATTCTGTGTTGATGTATAGTTTGTTTTTGGTTTATCCTAAATACTGTCCTTAATGGTGGATGAAGTCAAATTGATGGTTGAATCCATGCAAAAACAAGAAATAGAGAACAAGCAAGCTGTATACCGTTCCTCAGAATGTGACTAATTGACTATCAGACCTAATTACTGCTTTCTCATTTTACAGAGTTTAACGTAGTACACAAGTGGAGACGGGTACTGGGGCTCCTTGTATTTTAGCAAATTTAAGCATTTACGATATTTCAATCCGCTGGATTAGGTCAAAAAAAGTTAGCTATTCAAACTAAAGTTGAGGCTCCTTGTTTTGTCATTCTTCTTTCTAATAAATGATGAAGCTTTCAGCCTTTCTCTTTATTCTTTGGTTTTCTTATCTCTCAAGCTCAACCTGGAAAACTCAGGCATAGGCCATAGTGGAAAGGTGATGTTTCAATGTACTTGCCGTGGGAGGTTTTGCCAGTTTAAATTTCTGCCGCTCCATTGTCTTTCCTCATTTTTGTCAATTTACCAGATAAGAAAGTTGCAACCTAGCAATCTTTTTAGGCCAGAACTGATTCTGATTTAATATCATTTTGAGATTGCTCTGGGTTTATCTATGTGAGGATTTCCAGGATAAGCATGGGCAATTAAAACAGAGTAGCTCTTGTTGATGGTGTTAATGTTGACAAGCATGATCGCACGAAGTTCTTGCTGTAAACCATTGATTAAATTTCCACCGTTGAGTGTGAAATAAGAGAAGTTGGGAATCTGGAAGTTGGATCATTTGGTTTTAGTCCAAGACCTACATGCCTTGATACAACCCTTTTGGGGGCAACCTAAAACAGCTTTTCTATTAGAGTCCCTGAGTGCAATTAGAGATAAACTTCCAAGAGTTTTATTGATAAATTTAGGACTCATTTTTTTCCGAAACTAAGTAAATTTGTTGTGAGTTGGCCAGGAAGGATGAATATAGCTCCGCATCTATTAGTACAATAAAAATGGAAGAATACTGGAGAAAACTTTTAAAAGAACTAATATTGCAGCAACAAATTTAAATTACGAGTGGTAGCAGAATATATGAACTGCAGCTACTGGTAAAACTATGAGTTCCTGTCACCTATCTTCACTTGTTAAGACCTCTCTTTCAGAGCCTTGGAAATGGCTCCAACTGTGGCTGGTGTTGTCCGACAACAACCACCAATTAGTTTAGCTCCTAAGTCACGCCATCTTGCTGCGAACAACTCAAATTTGTCGTCACCGAAGCACTTTGAAGGCTGTTAATCAAAGAAGAAAGTCCATTTCAGTGGATGCAACATCTTTTTGCACAACAAACAGGAGACTATATGTAATATATAACTTACCAGCCATTTCTTAGCCCTACCATCCCATATCTCTCCGCTATTTGGATATACGACAATTGCCTTCGATGTCATCTGGAAGAATGAGAAGTTACGTTAGAATCATTTGATTAATAGTTTATCTTAGTAAAGGAACTGATTTTTATCTGAGAAAAGAGCCATTGATGCTCTTAAAATATGTTTGATTATCTGCCCATTGCTTTAAGTAATTTACCTCCTTAAATTTGCATACAAGGCTTTCAATAAAATGGGGAGGTGCACAATTTATTCCCACTGCGTTTACTTTCACGCTCTTGTTCAATATATCCAAGCACTCCTTAAAACTCTCTCCTGACGGGGCATTCTCACCATCTACAGAACTGAAGCAGATCCATGATGGAATTTGGATGTTTTCTTCCTCAAGCAACTCAACACATGCCTGTAAGTGGAGATAGAAAGATGGCATCATGCTCTGAAGGGACAAATCAAGTCAAGAGGAAAAGGGATATAAAGAATATTGTTAAGAGCATCAAAACACCAAGGAAATTTTCACCCTGCAGCAGCTTGAAAAGAGGTAAGTAAAATTAGATTTTTAACTCTGAATGAGTGCTTCTATATTGATCTAAGTCAATTCATTAGAGCTAATGTGTAGAGGGCTACTGATAGCATTTTGGTTGCATTTTTAATGATTGTGGTGAATCATTGCACTAAGAAAGAAAATTTTCAAACAAAATATGTGCAAAATTGAGTCATAAAGAGTAATTTGACGATTAAATTTTGAAGTCACTGCGCATTAAGCAGTAAAAGTCATTACTGATTGGTTTTGATTTTGGTAAATGTTGCAGAATAAACCAAATACACTGGAAACTTGAAAAGAAAATGAAGAATGTAAGTAACTTCACACCTGTAAAACATAGTAATCTTAAAACAAGAAGTTCATTTGCATATTTCCTAATACTGCAAACAAGAGGAATCACAGAACCTGAAATGCTATTATTTTCATTTTCTTTGAATAAGGAAGAATTGAAGACAATAAAGAAAAAAAGAAAGACTTCCCCTCCATAAAACCACAGGTTCTAGTTCTCCTGCCAACTTGTATGACCATAATAATCATTTGCAATTCATGAAAATGATAGTCTATTATTAGAATAGATTTGATCCAGTGCCAGCCTAGCCAAAGTGTGACATTCACTTTAGATGAAGCACAGATTGTAACCAATGTATTGTCGTTAAACAAGTCGCCATTCCTGCTACATTCTCCTTCAATATATATAATAAATAAGAAATGAAGTTTGTGGAAGAACAAACCTGAGCTTCAAGTTTATTGGGAATGGTCTCAAAGGCTAGCAAATCCGGACCTGCTTTGACAAGAACTTGCAATCTTTGCCGGTGAAAATCTTTCAGCTTATCCAGATTCACTTCTGGTCCATAGCATCCACTGAAGGAAAAGACAGAGCATATGCAGATAATGTGATCATGTTAAGCTTATGAAAGATGTCTGATATCTAAAAGAATTGTAAATTAAGTTATTCAGAATTTGGAACCTGTATTCTGAACCATCAGCCAGATATGCTCCATAACTTCCAATTGAGGCTGCAACCAAAGCTCGGTTGTAGCTATTCCCAGGAACACTACCTACAGCATCCCAGAACTTGTCACGGGCTTCCACAGCCAATTGGACACTCTTTACTAGCAATGACTCCGCTTCTTCAAGGGACAGTCCCCTGGACAGGAATCCGGGAATGGTGGCCTGTGAACATAAATTAGAGACAAATACAAGAATAGAGCACTAGGAGGACTCTCAGAAATTCAATGCAAGATAAACTCCAGCTCTTCTTTTTGGTAGCAAACACTACTAATCAGCTTCTGGAAGATTAATTACTATCATGCAAAATTAGAATTGTTTTCTTCAGTCTCCATTCTCAATTTAAGAAGAAAAAGTATTCAAATATGGAAAGGCTGAATAATAATAATAATAATTAAAAAGGGGGTTTTGTCACTTATAATCATCTCATATAAATTATTCTTCCTAATGTGAAGGTAGGAAAATTTGTACAAAGATATGTTGCTTGTGTCCTCGGAATCAGTCATTGCAGGAGAACTTAAACAGATTCTATCTGCAGATTATATAGTTCACTCTCAAAATAAGGCATCTGAGAAACATGCTGACTTATTGCATTGGAAAAGGAAACATATAGTTAGGATATCTTCTAATAATCAATTTTAAAATGAATGCCTCAACAAAGCTGTGCATATAACCCACTTATGGCTGCCTAGAAATCCCTCAAGTCCAGTTTTGATACTAGGACCTTGTTATCTTTTAAAATTAAAGGCAATTTATTGTACCAGATAAATACTGGGCATAGAGGAAAGGAAGTTCACTCAAATCAATTTTTTTTGCTCAATCTGAAATACTATTAACAAACCTGGTAAGATGAAGTAACCAAGATATCTGCACCAGCCTCAAGGTACTCCAGATGAACCTGTACATTTGAAACAAATCCACATTGATCACAACCTAAAACCAGGTTTAAAATATTATGCTCTGTTTTATAACAAATTTTCAGAAAAACCAAATAATCATAAGCTTTGTTCTTTTTTTTTTTGGTTTTTTCACATGGACATTTGCAAAACACCATAGCACATTCTTCTCTCGAAGCTCAGAGAGAAAGGTCAACAAAAGACAGAAGGGCACCTGTTTAATTAGATCAGGGTCTTTAATCAAGCAAAGAGCACTCCAAAGTGGGTCATTGATGGAAGCACCATGAGTCTCAAGCTGAGTAGCAAAACCTCCATCGATCACAGCACAACCTCCAGCTTTGTCTATCAAATCTTCCAACAATGACGTTCCCTTTCCAAAACCCATCTTTTCCTTTTGTCTCTGTCTGCTTCTCCTGCAGAGTTCTTTGTCCTTGGAAATGTTGCAGAAGAAAGACAAAAAGCTTATTGGCGCCGTTGACTAAAGGGTTGGCTTGTTCGGTTGCTTGGTTTACATATATGTTTCTCAACGCGGAGGAACTAGGTTTAGGACAAATTTGATTCGAATCTGATGAAAATGTTTAGGAGTTTAGGTTCTCTAAGAACAGGCAAAGAGGTTGGCCAGTTTGGTCTTTAGAGGTTAGGGCCTCCTCTTTTTCATTTTTCTTAGGTATTTATAGCATTGGTTGATCTTGGACTTCACCTATCGTAGTTGTTACAATACCTACCCACCGCCAATGAAGCTTCATTATCAATATAAGATCTTTGCCGTTTCCCACGCTATCTTGCTCAATATTCCATCCAGATACATTAAACAGAAGCCTTTTTCTCTTTCGAAAATTGCAAACGATAAAAATACAAATAAAAATACAATTCTCTTTTGTTTTTATTATTTATCTTTAAATATATAAATACAAATGTTTCTAATATCTTGAGTTTGAAGTATTTATTACTATATATAATAAAAATTATTCAAATTGATAATTTTGAAATAAAATGAAATGATTTTTTCATTTTTGTCAAAAAAATATTTATCAATATCCCTACATTATATATATCTATTACAAATTATAGATATAGATAAATGTGAATATTTAGCCTTTTGTATGAAAATCTGAGCAGTCAAGGTGACTTCTCAATTTACTCATTGCAATAATTTAAACTCCACTAAATGGTTATCGCACAATCTAAGAGCCAACAAACAACATGATACACACAAAGGATATGGCAGTGCAGGAAGAATTTAAGAGACTTGCCCATGTCACAGCTCAGTTTTCGGGTCATAACCAGCATAAGGACCCAATAGGCATAGCCTACTAGGTCCTAGCAAGCCGTCTTGTATGAACATGTACATTAGTTCATGTATAATCCATACTCCCTTTTTAAGATCTATAAATCATAATGTTCAAAAAATAACTTCATTGAAATCAATTCATAAAATCTAAGCATATACTCATAATGGTATTCATTAATCGGAATATACATAAATAGTTTGCCAAACGATACTTAACAAGTTACATCTAGTTTACATGTACACATTCAAAGACTCTGACCGTCAGCGAAGTGACCCTGGGCGTGGGTGTTAACACTTCGTATCATGACAAACTTACTGGGCAACGGATAGGGAGAAACACTTCGTCTTAGGATCCAATCACCTTTAACTCAGAAAACCTAAAACATGAAGTTTAAAAACGTGAGTACAAACCCAGTGAGTGAACATAAGAAGGGAACAAGCAACGTTAAGGAAAGTTCAAAAATCATGATGCACTTATTTAAAAACAATGCAATTTAGTTTAAGTTCTTGTTAAAACCCCTCAATTAAACCCTTGGTTATCAAATCATTTAATGATGAAGGATCCATGCTCAACATGAAATTTGAAAGAGTGAAAATTTCAGCAAATATCCAAACAAGGAAACATAAAAGACTGATTCTCGTTACAGCGGAAAGGCATACACAAATTTCTCACTGCAGTGAGAATGGATCCTTGCTGCAGCGAGATTCAGGGCTGATAAGGTTAAAAGGGTTTTCATATGTCACAAAGATCCATTCTTGCCACATTGAACACCAAGTTGCACACACATTGATAATAACCAAACTTTCACAATATTCAATACAATCCCATGTTATTTTTATAACTTTTTCCATAACATATATAAACAATTTCATAGCATATATGATCATCACTATGGCATAGATATATACAAGCATGTATATGCCCAACGGTCCTCAACCTATGTGTCCCCCCCACATTGCACATAGCTGGATATAAACAATCATCAGTCCTCAGCCCATGTGTCCTCCCACATCGCACACGGCTGGAATCATCACCCACCGGTCATCAGCTTATGTATCCCCCCATATAGCACATAGCTGGAATCACCACTGTCAGTATCAGTATGTGCCCTCCCCATCGCACACACTCAGTTATAATCATCACACAATATTATTTATCAATGCACAACATATGTTCATATATATGTTGGCTCCATTAGTTTTTGATGATAATAAAACATTCTCATTTATTTTTGTCTAATATCTTTACTTGAGTGTGTAGGAAAATTAATATATGAAATTAATTATTTAACTCTTCAAAGAGTATATCAAAAGAAAATAAGGATAAAAATAACAAGATGTAACTGTCTAACAAGGAGGAAGCTTATTGGTGAAACAAAGAAGAATGTTGGTTGACCAAGTTTCAAATTGGAGGAATGGCAGACTGAAGAGTTTGATAAACAGAACCAACTTAGTCGACTAAGTGCTCTATGCCAGAATCTGCATCCTGAAACAGAACCAACTTAGTCGACCAAGTCAGTCGACTAAGAGCTTTCTGTCTGCAAATTGAACCAAAGCACTACAAGACAAATTAACGGCTATAACTCATCCTCAACTATTTTCAACAGACATAAAACTGCCAAACTGCCATCAGAGTTGCATCTCCAAGTATAAAAAGGTCTTCCAACAATTAGAAACTAGTTTTTAGAAGCCTTGAATTAGATTTGAGCTATAGAGAGTTGAAAAACCAGAAAATTTTCACTACACTGGTTTACACTTAAACGCCTACTCTTTGCATTTGTATTTTGCACTCAATCTTGTACCAATCAAATCAACCAATGATCATAGGTACTTTTTTTACTACTCTTCTTGTATTCTTAGAGTGAAGAAGTCACTCTAAGGGGTTGTTTAAGCTTGGGATAGCTTGATTGTTGTAGGTTGTGGTTAAGCCTTGGAAAAATCACTTTGGGTTTTAGTTTAGCCCGTGAAAAACTAGTGTAAAAGGTTTTAGTTGAGCCTTGAAAAGCCATTGTAAAGCTTAGTGAAAGCTTGTGAATTTCACCAATTCTTAGTGGATTTGTTTGGAAAATCCTTGGTTGGATAATTAAGGTAATGGATGTAGGTCTTGGACCGAACCATTCTAAATTGCTGTGCATCTTGTACTCTGTTTTTTATTTTTTAAGTTCTGAAAATTAGTTTCCAATATTGTTAAGAGCCAAATTGTGCTATTGGCCCCCCCTCTAGCACATATTATAGGGACCAACAAGTGATATCAGAGCTAGTTCCTTGTTATTAAGGCTTAACATCCTTAGGGAGGATCCAAATGGCTCTCCAAAAATCAGTAGTGGCTGAAGGACAATCAACAAACAGACCACCTCTATTTGATGGCTCTAATTACCCTTATTAGAGCACTAGAATGTCAATTTACATTAGAGCTATAGACTATGAAATGTGGGACGTCATAACTGATGGACCCTTTATGCCCTAAATTGTGAATGTGGTGACAAATGAGTTGATGCCCAAGCCAAGGTCTGAATGGACCAAGGCTGAAACTAAGAAAGTTCAAATAAACTTTAAAGCCATCAACACATTGCATTGTGCATTAACCCCCACTGAGTTTAACAAAGTCTCAAGCTGTACAACAGTTAAACAAGTGTGAGAAAAACTTAAAATAATCCATGAAGGGACTTCTCAAGTAAAGGAGTCCAAAATTGCTTTCTTAACACATAATTATGAAATGTTCAAAATGGAGCCTAGTGAAGACATCACCAACATGTTTGATAGGTTTACAAACATCACAAATAAATTGAGTCAGCTAGGCAAGCCTATCCCTGAACATGAATTAGTAAAAAGACTGCTTAGGAGTCTACTAAAAAATTGGAAGCCTAAAGTGATTGCAATCCAAGAGGCAAAAGATCTAAATGTTATCACCTTAGATGAGATTTGTGGCTCTTTCCTAACTCATGAGCTGGAGTTTAAAGAGGAAGAAGAAGAAGATAGGAGGGAAGCAAAAGAAAAAAAAAAGAGCATTGTACTTAAAGCCAGCATCCTTGAAGAAGAGCTGGAAGAGTTATCTTATGATTATGATGAAGAGTTAGCTCTGGTTGCAAGAAAATTCAAATAGCTTATGGGCAGAAAAAACCAGAGATTAGCTAGAAGAGGATTTAGAAAAGATCAAGGTACTTTATGAAAAATAAAGAACAAAAATGACTCCAACAAAAAGGAGGAACTAATCTGCTACGAATGCAAGAAACTTGGTCACTTCAAATCTGAGTGTCCATTGCTGAAAGATGAGACTCCAAAGAAAAATAAGAAATCCAAGAAAACAATGGTGGCAGCTACATGGTCGGACAGTGACACATCAAGCTCTGAAACTGATGATGAAAAATCTAAGGAAAGAGCAAATATCTGTTTAATGGCACAAGAGGATGAAATCGAGGTAACCTCATCCCCTTGCATTAATTCTTTTGATGATTTACAAGATGAGTATGAGTGCCTTATGATGAATTTGAAATTTTTTTTTCAAAATACAAAACATTAAAGAAAAAGGTTGCATCTATTGAAAATGATTTGGAAAAGATGAGACAAGAGTTCAATTCTGTTTTTGAGCAAAGAAATATTTTGCAAATTGAGTTAGAACACTCAAAAACAGACTTTGAAGTTTTAAAATTGGAGCTGGATAATAAGTTTGATGCCTTGCAAAAATTACTTGATGAAAACGCAGCTCTCAATTGTTTGAAAAATGAATCTTCAAAAAGAGATGTATACCACAATAAAAATTCAGCTAAAGCATTATCTAGATGTTATAATTGTGGTAAACATGGTCATTTTATCTTATGATTGTTTTAAGAAAAGAAATGTGTAGAAAATAAAAAAAATTTGGGTTCCTAAAGGATCCTATATTGCAACTAACACTCAAGGACCCATCAAAGTATGGGTACCTACAAAGAAAAACTGAAATGTTGTTTTGTAGGTTGAGCTGCACTTAAAGGAGACATGTTTAAGAGCTCAACTTAAGAAGAAGCAGCCTTGGTACATGGACAGTGATTGCTCATGACACATGACAGGAGATGAAATGTTATTTGCTCAGCTGGACAAAAGAAAGGGAGGAACTATATCCTTTGGTGATGATTCAAAAGGTAGAATTCATGAGATAGGTACAATTGGTAAGAACTCCTAAACTCAAATCAGTCATGTGTTGTTAGTTAAGGGTTTGAAGCATAATTTACTGAGCATTAGTCAATTATGTGACAAAGGATTTAAAGTATGCTTTGATTCAAACAAGTGTGAAGTAATAGATATAAGTACAAACAAAATCTCATTTATAGGAAAGAGATTAAAGAATATGTATGTGATATTTCTTGAGGATCTTGAAATAAATAATGAAATATGTTTAAATGCAAATGCTGATAGTGATAGCTGGTTATGGCATAGGAGATTAAGGCATGTTAGCTTGCATACCGTGTCAAAATTAATCAAGAAAAATCTAGTTGTTGGGCTTCTAAATATAAAATTGGAAAGCGACAAAATATGTGATGCTTGCCAACTAGGAAAACAAGTTAGAACATCTTTCAAGTCTGAGAAGATTGTGTCAACATCTAGACCTCTTGAATTGCTTCATATTGATCTATTTGGTCAAATAAGCACAACTAGCTTAGGAGGAAAATCTTATGGCTTTGTAATAGTTGATGACTATTTTAGATATACTTGGGTTTATTTTCTTGCTCATAAGAATGATGCTTTATCAGCTTTCTTAAGTCATTGTAAAAAAGTAGAAAATGAAAAAGGACTAGCCATAGTTAGCATAAGGAGTGATCATGGAGGAGAATTTGAAAATGATGAGTTTGAAAAATTTTGCAATGGAAAGGGGTTGGATCACAATTTTTCTGCACCTAGAACACCCCAGCAAAATGGAGTTGTAGAAAGGAAAAATCGAACCCTAAAAGAAATGGCTAGGACTATACTATGTGAGAATAACCTACCTAAATATCTTTGGGCTGAGGTAGTAAATACAACAACTTATATTCTTAATAGAGTCTCAATAAGACCCTTGATTTCAAAGACTCCATACGAACTTTACAAGGGTAGGAAACCACATATTTCTCATCTTAGGAGTTTTGGTTGTAAGTGCTTTGTATTGAACAACAGAAAATAGCCCTTAGGGAAGTTTGATGCAAAGAGTGATGAAGCAATATTTTTAGAATATGCATTAAACTCAAAAGCTTATAGGATTTTTAACAAAAGGACCTTAACCGTTGAAGAATCAATCCATGCAGTTTTTGATGAGTCAAATGCTTTACAAAAAGAAGTTCATGATGATGATGATGATGTAGAAATCCTAGAAAAACAAATGGAGGAAATGAGCTTAGAGAACAACAAAAATAATGAAGAAAGCTCACCTAGAAGAGAAAATGAAAATTCACCTCTAGAAAATCTGCAAAGAGCTAAAAATTAGCATGATGATCTACTAAGGAGTTGGAGATTTGTAAAAGATCACCCACAAGACCAAATAATAGGTGACATTTCACAAGGAGTTAGAACTAGGAAAGCAAGTAGAGAAACTTGTGAGTTTTCAGCTTTTATATCTCAAATTGAACCTAAAAACTTTGAAGAAGCTGAAAAAGAGGAAAGTTGGATAATGGCCATGCAAGAAGAACTTGATTAATTCACAAGGAATCGTGTATGGTCATTGGTACCTAGACCTTCAAATCACCCTATTGTTGGTACAAAATGGGTATTTAGAAATAAGGTAGATGAGCAAGGAAATGTAGCTAGAAATAAAGCTAGGCTAGTAGCAAAAGGATATAACCAAGAGAAAGGAATAGATTATGATGAAACCTTTGCTCCCGTTGCTAGGATTGAAGCCATAAGGTTATTGCTAGCTTTTGCATGTTTCAAGAATTTTAAACTGTTCCAAATGAATGTAAAAAGTGCATTCTTAAATGGATTAATTCAAGAGGAAGTACATGTAGAACAACCACCTGGTTTTGAAGACTTTGAAAAATCTAATCATGTTTTCAAACTTCATAAAGCCTTGTATCGATTGAAACAAGCTCCTAGAGCTTGGTATGAGAGGCTTTCAAAATTTCTAGTTGAAAAAGGGTAGGATAGAGACAACATCGATAGTACATTGTTCGTTAAGAGATATCTAAATGATTTAATTGTTGTGCAAATATATGTGGATGACATTGTATTTGGTGTAACTAATGAGGCTTTATGAAAGAACTTTGCTATGGAAATGCAAGGTGAATTTGATATGAGCATGATGGGAGAGTTAAAGTACTTCCTTGGTCTTCAAATTAAACAAAGTGAGGAAAGAATCTTCATCAACCAAGAAAGATACACTCAAGATATGCTCAAGAAATTCAATATGCTGAAGCTGAAATCAATTTCCACACCAATGAGTCCATCCACCAAACTCGACTTAGATGAAAAAGGTAAGGATATAGATCAAAAACTTTATAGAGGTATGATCGGCTCTCTTCTCTACTTAACAGCAAGTAGATCAGATATTCAGTTTAGTGTGTGCTTGTGTGCTAGATTTCAGTCACAGCTTAAAGAATCACACCTAACAGCTATTAAGAGAACTTTTAGATACCTCATGACACTCAAGGACTAGGAATATGGTACTCTAGAGACTCAACTCTTAGCTTAGTTAGATATTCAGATGCTGACTTTGCTAGCAGTAGAATTGATAGAAAAAGCACTAGTGGAACAAGCCAATTTTTAGGAAGCATGCTTGTGTCTTGGTCCAGCAAGAAGCAAAATTTAGTAGCTTTGTCAATAGACGAAGCAGAGTATATATCACTAGGCAACTGCTGTGCACAAATTCTTTGGATCAAACAACAATTAAAAGACTATGGAATAACTATGCATAACGTACCAATATACTGTGATAACACAAGTGCAATCAATATATCAAAAAACCCTGTGCAGCACTCTAAGACAAAGCACATTGAAATTAGACACCATTTTATTAGAGACCATGTAGTGAAAAATGATATTAAGATAGAATTTGTGAACACTTTACATTAATTAGTAGACATTTTTACCAAACCTCTGAATGAAGATAGATTTTGTGAGATTAAAAGAAATTTAGGGATGATTAGTATGAAGGAATTATAGGAAAACCTTTGACTCTTACATAGAAAACAGAGTGCATTCAGTTGACTAAGGAAATCTTAGTCAACTAAGAGTGGTTTGACAACATTAAATAGGAAGACTCAGTCAGTTTAGAGAAAGAGGAGTAAAATGAGGTAAAAATTGGGTTTATTGGGTGCAAAAAGAATGAAAAAAAACTGCCAAAGGTAAATAACCAAAATCTTAGAGGGAATTTTGAAATTATGAAGAAATAAAAGTAGGGCAATATTTAAGGGAAGGTGAGTAGTTTTTCTAAGAAATAACTGTTGACAACCTCTCTTTTTCTCTCCCTTAAAACTCGTTGCTGTAAAAACAAAAACCCAAATCTTCTTGTTTGCCTCTGAAACTGACTCAACCCCTCACCATTAAAAAAAAAAACTTGGTCAGAAATTTTTGGAATCAAAATGGCTAGAACATCTCAGAGTAAAGAGATATAAAAAAAAAAGAAAGGGAAAAGGCCAATGAAGGAAGGAACAAGAGCGGAAAGTCTGAAGAAGAAATAGAAAATCATGCCTGCTTCAGTGAAAAAAATATCCAAGAAACTAAGAGAAAAAAAGTAAAAAACTGACAAGAAGAAAGATATAGATCCTCACTCTACAAAGGTACTAGTTCTTCTTCTTCAAAGTTCAGGAATAAGTTGCATGAATATAGGTTCAAAAATATTGAGAATGCACCAATCTCCTATGGCAAATTTATTGATTGGAAGAGTTTTGATGAAAATATAGAAATCCAGACTAGTTTATTTGAGTACTTTAATGAACTGAAACTAGAAGGTTACAACACCTTTAAGAATAGGTCTTATAGTGCAAGTCTAGTTAAAGAGTTCTATTCTAGCATTGCTTTGAAAGGAAAGGAATTTTTAGAGTCTGATGATTATGTCGAAGATGGTTTGAATGTATATTTGAATGGAAAAAAATTTGTTGTGACTGCTGAAGATTTAAGGAACCGGCTGAGAATAGAATGTAAAGAAGGTGTGTATGAGTTCCTTGAAAAATATGATCCATCCTCATTATGGGAGATCATTACCGGGAGGAAGGAAAAATATTCTTTAAAGAGCAATTCAAGTCTGATAATCAACCCTCATATTAGGATTTTACACTATTTTATAGTAGCAAGCATTCAGGGTAGAAATGGAAGCCTTAGCTACATCAGCCTCCAAGACCTTTGGTTGATGGAACATGCCTTCAATGGGGTATCTCTGAATCTGGGACGATATATGATTGAAAAAATAAGAAGTGCCTACAGACTTGATAAGGTTAATCTACCGTATGGGAATGTCATTACATCCTTTGTACAGAAGAAGGGAATATGGGTAAAGAGGTATGATATGGACTTGATAAAAACTAGAGATCAAGTTATTTATTATGGTAGCTTGGTTAAAATGGGGTATGTGCTCGATGGGGAAAGAATCATTAAGACCTCTAAGACTGGTCCAAGAAAAGAACATAACCTACTTGCTCAACCTGAAGGAGCTTCTTCGAAATTCTCAAATGAAGTAATTTTTAATTTGCTCATGAGGATTGATGGAAAGCTGACTGACCAAGGAGAAAAGCTACAGAAATTGAAGAAAAAATCATTGAGTTGGAAAACAAGCTAAAGAAGAAGGAAAACATGTCATTTGAACCTGTGGTTGTAGACAACTCTGCAACATCTAGCACTGCACCAGCACAGTAAGGTGCTGAAGGTTCAGCTAAGCTAGCAGAAAAATCTGATCCTCATGTTGGAAGTTATGGCATTCAAGCTGAAGGTTCCACCAACAAATCTGCCAGTCCTATTCTGCAGACTGAAGACTCTCACCAAGGGGATGATCAGCCAACCAAGACACCCTCTCATGAACTTTAAAGCAAAAATGAATCAGAACAAGGGACTGAAGTGGTTGGTTCATAAACAAAGAAACACCAGGCCTCTCTTCCAAATTCATAGGAAGTTTCCATTATGGATGTCTTCCACCAAATGGTTAAGGAGGGACAAGCTGAAAAAGACACTGCCAAGACAGAAACTCAAAAAGATGGTGGAGATGTAGGAAAAGGAAAGAAACTTGCATTAGCTCCCAAAGTAAAGGCAAAATTCAGGAAAGAAAAAGCCACTGCAGCACCACCAATTGAGGCAAAACCACTAACCAAAGGAAAAAAAACTGTGGCCACCAAGACAGTTATTCTCAAGAGAAAAAAGTTTTCCAGGTTGGCAGAGAGATCTAGACCAGTTTCAGCCTCTTCTCTTCAGAGTCCAGTCCTTGTCTCAGACAAGTCCTCATCGAAACATCAAAACATTTTATCAAGGGCTTGTTCCCAAGCACCCATTTTTAATGAAAAGTTGGATAAAATCATTTAAATGTTCATCCAAATACATTTACATTTCCCAAAACCATTTTCAAATGCAAGTTCACTCACCGGTCCTTGTTGACGTTTTGATGGACTCTGACTTCAACTAATGTGCCGAATGGAGGTGTAGGGTTTCGTTGAAACCTATCACACACAACAACATCACAATCAACCCAACTTGGCATTAATACTATTCTAAAAGCTATTTCCTAAATCAAGTTCCACTAGTCATTTCTAACTAGCTTCCAACTACTATCAAATGACTATTATTTGCACTACTCTAGTCATACTAAAATAAATAATCAACCTCAACAATAAAACACTCACAAATCTAATTACTAGATATCATCAACCACTAAAGAGATTAACCCTAACCCATACTCACCTTGGTGGTTTTGTTTGGACTTGTGTAGTGGGAGATATATGTGAAAAATCGAAACATATGCAAATAGAGCAATAGCCCATTATGCACCTTTCTTTGCCAATTGAAATTATTTTTGATTCTCCTCCTATAAAAACATAAAATAAATATAAAGAACATAAAACTAACATTATTAGCCACCATATCAAGATACGAGGTACTACAGCCCAAAGGTTTGGCCTAGTCTTAAAGAGACAGGACCTAGTGCCCAACTATTCATGGCATTTAGATCAATGGTGGTAGGTGACGAGACTGGGATTGTATTTGACTTCAGCTTCCATTGAAAATATGGTAAATAAAGAGAGGAAAGGAAGACCTTATAATTATATAGATATAGTTTGAAGTTTGAAGTTTGAAGTTTGAAGTTTGAACCTTGAGGAGACTTTAGATCTTGGAATACGGGAACGCAGGAGAGAACAAACTGCACTGCTACGAAAAGGAATTAAGGTTGGTGGCGACAAAGACTTCGGTGCTGTCTGATTCACCAACCAAAGCAAGCTTCCCCTTACTTTGAAATATTTGCCTTCACTCTCGAAAATTAATTAAAAGATATTCTCAAAATCATTGCCTTAGCGGCAGGCTTCGAATCAGACGCATAAAGAACTCGTAGCAAATTTAAGGGGAAAAAACAATCCAAACATACTCCACCGCAAATAATACCATGTCATATTTTCTTTTGTTAAAACAAATATAATTTTTATTATGTTGTAGCGAAGCTGGCAACACGGTTTTCTCTGTAGCTTTCTCTCTTTCACGTTTTGTAGCCATGCATATGTAGCCTGGGATGTGTGCGGTACCATTGTCAACCAAAATCCTGAAATACGGCTCCAGCTCCACCGACACAAATTATAATAATTTTTCATTTTTTTAATTCCCCAACCATTGTTTGCCAGTATTTTGTTAAGTGCAGATTGCCAAAATAGAAGAAAATAGGAAGATTGGGAAAACATCAACATGCGTACGTCGTGTCGTCCACACCAGGAAGAACGTCGCAATATCCCAGTTCTCCTTGTAATGAATTTTATATTTTGCTATAAAATTTTTTGGAGTAACTTTTATAATATTCAAAACATGAAAGGAATTATAGTGTATTAATTTATTACGAATAACAATTGTAGTAAAAATTACACGAAATTTTGCTGCAAATACATTTGGCAACATTACCATGCATAGTGCCTATGTCACGGGCTGAGTCTTGAGTAGCTAGGTAGGGCAGCAAAGAGGCAGGCTAGTAGTTTAGATAGGCCTGCAATCCACGCAAACCAACAACCTAAGTAGGCCAATCGACTGGCTTGACACACAAAAAGCTCAATCCATTCATGCGCCAAAAGGCAAAAGTGTCTGCACACCCTTTTAGTATAAATAAGTTGATGTATTTTAAATTTAAATGCATATAGTGTGAATATTCAAATTTAAATAATGTAGATACGATGCACATTCAAATTCGAATACTTTAGTCATTTATTTTAAATTTAAATTGTAGATAAATTAGGGATTAGACATACCTATAAATATCTCCTTATGTTCATTTGTAAAGCACATCATGTTTGAGAATAAAAGCTCATTGTCTCAAGCTTTCTTCTGTTTTTCTTTATCTCTTACTTTTTTGCTACCTATTGTGTTACTTCAAGAACCTTGAGTTCTTGGCTGATTTTGGTTTCCAAGATGACTTAGGCTTGGTGTGAAGTGGATTTCAAGGTTCAAGGTCGCATGAAGTTGAGCTAAAGGTTTAGCATGTGAAAGTTGGCATCATAGCCAAGAGATTGATGGCTTTAACAACTGACCAATCTATACCCACCTAAGAGATAAGGGAGACTAAAGGTGTAGCCAAGAAAGGTAAGTCAAGTTCAAGGGACATGCTGTCCACTCTAGATGGCTAAGCTTCCAAGGTGGAGGTGGTTGTGAGTGAAATAAAAGACAAATTCAAAGAGATTGAAGCTAGCATAAAGGAGTTTGGAACTTGAGATAACGAGCTTTCATGGGTAGATGTAAGCAACACTTAATTAGTCAATGGAGATACTAAACTAATGAGACACAACACTAGAAGAGTTGGTTGAGATGTTAAGACACAAGATATGGGGGCTCAAGGATGAGCTCATTGTATACAAGGTAACCACAGAGGGGTGGTGTGCCAGTTGTCTAAATGAGAGCTCGACTAGAGGTGCCCAAGCCTAAGGAGTTTTAAGGCAAGTAAAAAACCAATGAGGTGGACAAATTCTTGTAAACTCTAGAGCAATATATTTGAGCCATATGCATCATAAAGGATGCTTTGCGAATCAACATTGTCGTATGTACTTGGTGGACACGACTTACTATAATGGCGACATAGGTGTGATGAAAAGTTTGGAAGAATGACAATAAATGTCACAACCTAACACAGGGTCTATGATCGATGCACAAGCCGAACAAGTAAGCCCACTAGACCCAAGTAAGGCTTAGAATCAAAAATTATATAACACAAATGCAAAGGGATTTAATAACTGAATATTCATATTAAAATCCAAACATAAATACATTATCCCTAGTGCACAATCCATACAAACATTCATAAGGCCATACATTGGCCATTTAAGGCGGGTTCGTATATAACAAGCCTTACACAAGTTCATATGGCACATTGTGCCTACATACACAACAAACTAAGTGCGGAGCGGAAGCTCATGACTGACATAGCAGATGGCAACCAACTAGATGCCAAAATCGGTCAATCGCGGGATGACCTTTTCCACACAGCTTTGTTGCCTATTTATCTGCACATAGTACATAAATGGGTGAGTACTATAAAACTCAGTGAGTGGTGCAGATAAACAAAATCATATATAAAATATATGCATTATCCCAACATATAGATATTTAAGCAAACATCTCCAAATACAAAGCATATCATTATCCCTAAAATCTCCAATGTGAGGACATATCATCTCCTCAATGTTTCTAAAGGTTATCACACATCATTAGGCTTACTCTTGAAGCCAATCAAAGTTATTCAAATCATTCTCCATGGCACACTTTGGTTGCCAAAGCATCACATCAGGTTCATTTAATATTTATCTAAGCCTTTCCACGGCTTTCTTATGTCATATACAAATCAAATCAATGAGTGGTTCTCCCCTGAGCACAATCAAATCATGCTTAGTGGCCAACCAGTGGAGAATCAAATCACGCTCAGGGCAAAGTCGTTGGCGGAGAACAAATCACACCCATGCCGAAGCAACGAATGGAGAACAAATCACGCACAGTGTCGAAACAGCTGGTGGATAATCAAAGTCATCGACTGGAGTAATCTCTCAATGGTCGACATCACTTGGAGTATTATCAACGAATGGCATTAAAGCACTACAGGCGGGAATAATAGGTGAGATTAGTGCCACTGTAACCATCCTTTCAGGCATACACATAGTCATAAGGGAACGAAACTCCACTCAACCACAAATCAGATCAATGTCCGAAAATCATCCATCGGACGAAAACATAAATCCACAAATAAAGCCAACATGCCTTTATCATTCACATTTTCCTTACCGAACCTCAATTCACCTTTATCGAGCTTCAATCGTCTTTAAGCTCGATTAGATTCTAAGTGCCTCTAAATCTCCAAGGCATCATTGGATCAAATTCTCTTAGCATATCCTTCACCTAGGGAAATCTACTCCCAAAGTTCATTATAGGCTCTAGATATCTTAGTCTAGTTACAACCATAGGCCAGCCATGTGGCTCACATCACAACACACAAACACCCATTCCACAGTTTGGTTCTCTAGCATAGTCACTTACATCTAGGCAATCATATATATACACACACACATATATATATATATATATATATATATATATATATATATATATATATACATACACACATGTTAATACCATGGTAACGCGTTCATCAAGACGTCATACATCACATGTATTTTAATTCAAACCCACTTACCGTGACAAATTAGAAATACTTCTAGCCAAGCTTCGATCCTTAGCCTCCAATCGCCCTCTAGCTTGCCAACAAGTTGGTTTAACTCTGTTTCCACATCAGAACATGAAAATATTAATTATTCCTAGCTTTCAAAAAATGTAAGCTTTTCCATAATTAACCAAATCTTATCAATCCAACCATTTAGCCTCAAATCCTTCAATAATGAGCTAAACCAATGCCTTGTAAGCTGGATTGCACAAATCTTAGCTTCAAATTCTAGCTAAATCGGGGGAGATTCACTAAAGCTGGAAAAATTGGATTTCTTAGAATCTAACCGATGAAATTGAAAAATAATCGGTAAAAACATTAATCTTACCTCAATAACATTTTGCCAAGCTCTGATTAGCTCCAGGAATCTGTTTAGGGCCTTAGAGTTTTAAGATGGTAGAGAGAGAAAGAGTTTTAGGGTTTTGTTTTAAATGGTCGAATGGCCCGAATCTTTTATTTATTTATTTTTGTCTTCCTTTAGTGATGTATCGATACATTTGATAATGTATTGATACATCTGCCCTAATTTCAGGTAAATGTATCAATACATTGAGGCAATGTATCGGATACATTTCGGCAATGTATCGGATACATTTCAAACAGAATGCTCACTACCCAACCATGTATCGATACATGAGGAAAATGTATCAATACTTTTTCCCCTGGGTGCTCTCTGCTTTAAATTCATTTGGACAATGTATCGATACATGTTTATCTTTGATCAAATCTATCGATGCATCCTTACATGTATCGATAGAATTACTCTAAACCAAAAATCCAAGTTTAACACCTTAAAATCATTCCCTGTTAATATTACACCTCAAATCATTCACTTAACTTAATCCCATGCACATAAATTCACAAACATAACATCAAACTTAGATCAAAACCTCAAGTTATGGGATTTATCACATATTTCCTAAGTATTTTGCCTAAGTGTCAATATACACATTCTCAAACACTTAACGAACAGAGCATACCATCAAAGTCCTTGAAGTACCATATATTTCATAATTCATTCTTTATTAACTTAATTTACACCAAAAAGTGGGGGTGTTACAATAAATACATGGGAGGAGTTCTTGAAGGAGCTTTGACAACAATTCTATCATGAATATGCCAAGGATAAGGCAAGGGGAAGTTACAAGGGCTAGTTTAAAAGGGTAAAATACGAGAGTACATGAAGTAGTTTTTTGATTTAGTATTACAAGTAGGGGCTTTAAGTGAGCAAGAATCCCTTTTTTCTTTTATGGATGTTTTGGAGCCATGGACGAAGTAGAAGCTTGAATGTAGAGGTGTGCAAGACCTTATGCGAATCCTAATAATGGTTAAGGGTCTGGTCGAGTTCCATTTATCCCAACTTAAGAAGAAAGGCAATGGTGGAGGTGAAAGTGAAAGTGGGTCAAATGAAAAGGTCGAGGAAAAGTTATTATGCCACCAATTAAAGGTAGTCGTCAAAGGGAAAGGCAAGAAAATGAAGCCCACCAAATGTTTCTTGTGTCAAGGACTACATTAAACAAATGACTACCCCAAGTGTAACAAGCTTATGGCTATTTTGCTAAAGGATCTAAGCAACAATAGTGGTGACCAATATGTAGAAGGACTTGAGGAATAGTAATAGCTATGAAGCTTAGTGTTACACAAGGAAAAGGAGACCCATCAAGTAACCCAAATAGCTTGAGAGAAAAGTCAATACAGTGGCAGGTAGTTCTACCATTCACAACTAACAAAGCGTAAGAAAAAACTAAGGTTGAGTAACATCGTGTTGCATTAAAGGGAGTAATAACAAGTGACAACATAGTGTAGTAACGTGTGAGAAAGACCACGATCAATGGCAACGAGACCACCGCAATCAATAGTTAGAAGGGCTAAGATACCTAAGTATGGGCGTGGAATTGTTGAGACCAACCAAGCACTTATTAAACCAAAGGGTTGAGGAAATGTTAGACTGGTCCACAATAGGTGCCCAACGAGACAGTACGTGCGAGGTGTGCATAAGACAAGAGTGCCAAGATGGTGATAAATAAGGGATCAACATGCAATGAGACAATATGTAGGACAAGGGTCCATGAGGCAAAAACATGCGAAGGTAGTGCATAAGACGAGGGAATCCAAAGTAAGAGTGCATAGAGCAAGGTTGTTCAAGGCAAAAGTGTGTGAAAAGATGACGTGCTATGCAATAATGCATGGCATAAAGGCACTTATCTCTCGACAACAAGGGCATTATTGGATTGAGTGGGAGAGGATGTCTTAAGTCAAGCAATTAATAACTAGGTAGGCCAACGACCAGGTAAGCTGGCAACAAAGATAGACCATAGCCCAAGCACACTAGTAGTTGAGGCAAACCAACCGGTTGGCTTGATAAACAGAAGGTCTAGCTCCTCTACGTGCTAAGGGGTAGAAGTGTTTGAACACTCTTTTAATGTAGATAGGATGATGTATTCTAAATTTAAAGGTAGATATAGTGAACATTCAAATTTAAATGATGTAGGTAAAATGAACATTAAAATTTGAATGCCTTAACCATTTATTTTAAATTTAAATTATAGATAACCTTGATTAAAGTGCTAGTCATGTGTATAAATATGCATCCTATGTTCATTTGTAAGGCACACCAAGTTTGAGAATAATAGCACATCGTTTTAATCTTTCTTCTCTTTATATTTCTCTTTTACTTTCTCATTGCCCATTGTAAGTTGCTTCAAAAATCTTAAGTTCTTGACTGGTTTTGGTTTCTAGGTTGACTTGGGCAAGGTGTGAAGTGAGTTTTAGGGTTTAAGGATATACAAGGTTGATCTAAAGTCTAGGCACATGAAACTTACACATATAAAGAAATTTAAGTTTTTGTTATGAATATATGTGAATATCCATTATATTTCATAATATCCAATATATCTCTCATATCCAATATACATATTTATGTTGGTACATCCCTATCTCCTAATTTCATTCAATCTATGTACATTCTTATCTATTAAGTTCATCCCCTCTATTTATGTGAATTCATTTCCCTTCCATCTATGTGTGCTTCTAAATAGAAGCATTATAGTTGATGGTTAATATATTGGAACAAGTAATGAAATAAAAGATCTTCTTACATTCCTACTGCTTCTTTCTAATACTCTATTTCAAAGTTATGTTTCATAACACGTTATCAACACGAGGCTCTAACCAACTAGGAAGGTAATTTTTTTTAATTCTTCAATCATTTAGATTTTAATTTTGTATACCGTCCAATCGACCTAAAGCCATCAACGGACCTTAAGCCTATTTTTGTCTCTTGAAGTAGCGGTGGATCTCTAAAAATCCTTGTAGTTGACACTTGAAGTTGTCAATACAAGTGCAAATGGTAATCACCAAGAAAAAGGAATATGCCTATTTACTTGATAGGGCAATAACACATACCATACTTTATAGCAAGCACTTTTTCTCAAGTGTGACATTATGTAAGGCAAATGTCCATGTAATATCAATTCCCTTTGAGATTATTGATGGATCCAAAAAAGCCACAATTTTTTTGCCAAATGGCACCACCTTGAATGTCGAGGATGTATTGCTCAGCAAAAGATCGAAGAGAAATCTACCTAGCTTCAAAGATGTACGCCCTAATGGATACCATCTTGAGACAATTTATGAACAAAATAAGGAATGTTTCTACATCATTTCTTATAAAATGGGCTAGAAAACCATCCATGAGAAGCTAAAAGCTTCAACTATAAGATTGTATTGTGTCACTATTAGAGCTGTTGAATCCTACGCTACCATGTCCTAGAAACTGGTAAATCCCAATGAGTTTGAACATTGGCATGATCGCTTGGGTCACTCAAGAGTTACAATGATGTGTAGGATAATCCAAAATACTAGAAGACACCATTTAAAGGATCAAAAGGTTTTGTTGTCCAAAAATTAAACTTGTGAAACTTATTTACAAGGAAAGCTCATTACTAGACCTTCTATGACAAAGGTGAATCTCCAATCCCCTTTATTCTTGCAAAGAATCCAAGGTGATATTTGTGGACCAATACAACCGACAAGTGGGTCATTACTATATTTCATGGTATTAATGGACACATCCTGCAAATGGTCTTATGTTTGCCTATTATCTATGCATAGCGTCACTTTTGCACATTTACATGTGTAAATTATAAAGCTTTGAGCACATTTCCCTAATTATCCAATCAAGAGCATAAAGATGGATAATACTAACGAATTTACATCAAAAAGCTTTGATGTATATTGTACTTTACTAGGAATTGAGGTTGAACACCCAATTCCACATGATCATACTTAAAACAGTTTGGTAGAATCCCTGATTAAACACATCCAAATTATCACTCATACTTTATTATTGATGACAAAGCTCAACTATTCAGCATGGGGTCATGCTGTTTTACATGCGGTGACACTAATTAGATTATGCCCCACAACTAGTCTCCTGCAATCTTTCATGCAATTGGTTCTAGGCTATGAACTAGACATTTCACATTTACACATTTTTGGTTGTGTTATGCAAGTGCTCGTAGCACCACCAAAAAGGACTAAAATCGATCCTCAATGCCGTTTGGGCATTTACGTTGGGTTTGATTCACCATCCATTATTACATTCTTGGAACTAATGACGAGTGATCTTTTCACCTCCAGATTCGCGGATTGTCATTTTGATGAAATAATGTTTCCATTTATTGGGATACTTAAGGCTTCCATGGCTGAGAAGTAGAAACCAGTTGAGATTTTCTCATAGAATAGGAAAAATCTATCCCATTTAGACCAAAGAACTCCTAAATGTGAAAATGAGGTGCAACGTATAATCCATTTATAGGCTATTGCCAATAGACTTCCTAGCGCATTTAATGATGCTGCCAAGGTTACAAAGTCTCATATTCCAGCTAAGATTGCTGTTCTTGAAGAACAACCTAAAATGGATCAAAATGGCTCATGCTTAAAGTGTGGAAGATCGATAGGACAAAAGACATTGTCCCTCGAAATGAAGAGAGAGGAATTCGAAATCCACTCAAGAAGAGCCTAGTGTTGAGCTTGCTCCAAGAGAGCTTATTGCCCCTAAAGAGGCATGAACCCATGAAAAGACCATCGACCTTAAGAATATTGAGATTTCCATTACATATTGTAATGAGATTTGGGATTGAAATGACATAATCATCGATGATGCTTTTCCACCCTTCATTGCTCATGAGATTGTAAACAATGATTATGAACCATAGTCCATTATTGAATATCGTCAAAGGCAAAATTGACCCAAGTGCGAAGAAGTAATTTAGGCTAAATTGGCTTCCCTAGCTAAAGAAGAGGTTTTTGGGCCTGTAGCTTGAATCCTTGACAATGTAAAGCCCATTGGATACAAGTGTGTTTTTGTCCGAAAACGAAATGAGAAGAACAAGATCGTGAGGTGTAAAGCTCAACTCATTGCCTAAGGTTTCTCTTAGAGACCTAGGATTGATTATGATGAGACATATTTACCTGTGATGGATATAATTACCTTTTGTTTCCTTATTAGACTAGCAGTTTCCAAAAAATTGGAAATGCGTTTTATGGATGTTATGATCGCATATCTATATAGTTCATTAGATTTTGATATTTATATGAAAATTCTTGAGGGATTCAAAATGCCTGATGCATACACTCCCCGTAACTTATTTTTAATAAAGTTGTAAAGATCTTTGTACAGGTTAAAGCAATATGACCGCATGTGGTATCAACGCTTAAGCGAGTACCTAATTAAAGAAGGGTACAAAAATCATTTTATCTGCCTATACATGTTTATTAAGAAATCGAAAATCAAATTTGTTAATTTACCAGTTTACGTCGACGATATGTATTTGATTGAAACTCTAGAAGAGTTATATAAAACTGCTGAATATTTGAAAAGGGAGTTTGAAGTTAAAGATTTAGGTAAAATCAAACTTTGTCTTGGTCTAGAGCTTGAGCACAAAGTAAATGGTATATTTGTCCATCAGTCAACATATATCGAGAGATCACTTAGACGTTTTAACATAGATAAGGCTCACCTGTTGAGCACCCCTATGGTTGTAAGGTCTCTTGATTCCCAAAAGGATCCGTTTTGTCCTAGAGAACTTGATGAGGAGATACTTGGTCCTAGAGTACCATATCTTAATGCAATTAGGGCTTTGATGTACTTGGCACACTGTACAAGACTAGATATTGCTTTTGTGATAAATTTGTTTGCACATTTTAGTTTTGAGCCAACCTGGAGACATTGGAATGTGATAAAACATCTCTTTCGTCATCTCCGAGGAACCATAGATTTGGGATTTATATTATTCTAAGGATTCTACTGACTCTGATTTAGTTGGATATGGTGATGTGGAATATAAATCTGATTTGCACAAGGCTTGCTTTCAAACCAGTTAATTATTTGGTAAAATGGCACTGCCATTTCTTGGTGCTCTACTAAGCAAACACTAATAGCTACATCTCCCAACCACTTCGAGATTATTGCTTTATATTAAGCTGGAAAGAGTGTTTGGTTGCTATCCATTATAACACATATTAATACTTCTTGTTGTTTAACACCAATTACAAATTTCTCCCACTATAATTTATGAAGATAATGCTGCTTGCATTGCACAAGTTAGGGGAGGATATATTAAAGGTGATGGGACCAAGCATATCTTGCTGAAATTTTTTTACACTCAGAACTCTAGGAAAGTCGACAAGTTTGTGGTAAACAGATTTGCTCTAGCAATAATTTTGCAGATCTTTTTACCAAATCATTGCCAACATCAACATTTAAGAAATTAGTATATGTCAAGCTCAGCTTTACAATATGTTTATTATGCCATTCTTAGATAAGAATGCATGTTTGCTTACTTGGGTACCTCGAAAATCGTTAAAGGACGACAATATACCAAATGGTACAACCAAGTTGATTTAAGCCTTGAACTAGTCCAATAGAGATTTTAAGACGAAATTGAGAATTTTAAAACCCCAGAATGATTTAAAATGGTGATTCAGAGTTCGATGACCGATTTGGAGTCAAATTGGAATTTTCATGACCTAGGGGCAAAATGGTCATTTTGCCACTCGAGGTTAAGATGTGAGTGTTGGATGAAAATTTTGACTAAGATTGATCATTTGGAGTATAATTTGAGTTTGAGAAATGAAGAATTTTAATTTCAGCATTTTTTCGAGGATAAGGGCAAAATAGTCATTTTGCCACCCTAAGGGCAAAATTGTAATTTTACACCACCCAACACTTGTCCAGCACATGAATTTTAACCAATATTATCATGGATAATTGAGGAAATTTAAGTGGTGGAGAGAGATTGCTTAATGGGTAAGTATGACCCATGGACCAATGGAATGGTGACATGTGTCAAATTTTCATCCATTTATTATTTAACTTATAAATTAGCACAAAATCAGCCCATTTCTCTTCATATGGCCGGCCAAAGCAAGAACAAAGGAAGAAAATAAAGAACAAGAACCCTAGGGTGAAAATTCAAGAGAAAATTGGTGGATTTCAAGTAATCAAGCAATCAAAGGTAAAATTTCTTGATTTTGACTTGTGATCTGCCTTTCCCATATATTCTTTTGCATTTTCCATGGTTGAATCACAAGATAGTATGAAGGATAGTGTGCTGATCAAACCCTAGGAGAGAGAATTTGATGATGATTTAGATAGATTTTTAAGATATATGGATGTTTTTAGTTGTTTATGGTGTTAAGTGTAAGAATTAAGCTTGAAATTCACATATTCCTCATGAGTTCATCATTGGCCGAATCTTCTTTGTAGAGTGTTGATGGTGGATTTGATTTTATTTCAAGTGCATTGGTTAGGAAATGATGAATTATGGTGAAAAAATCAAGTAGGAAAAATCATAGTGTTGATGCATTCACCATGACCGAAATTCTCAAGAAGAAATGTGAAGATGATTTTGCTAAATTTTATGCTATTTGACTTGTGTTTGATGGTTTGGAGAATTGGAAGAAAAATGGAGTTAATTGGAGTTAAATTGGACGTATTGGCCAATTAATCGAGTGATAGATCGAATTAGGCCAATACCATTTTATTTAGGTACATAATTGAATTTATATTGAACACCGTATTTAGATAGTTGCCCAAGTATTTCACATCCCATTTCATGCATTAGTATAAAGCCTGAATTGGTTTTACAATGGTTTAGCACAAATGTAGTAAATGGCTTATTATGCATTATGTCTAGGTGATGAGCTTTCTGGCAAAAGTAAAGAGATAGTACCTGAGGATCAAGAATCGAAGTACTCGAAATTCGACTCCCGAAATAGTGAGTAACCTTACTATCGTCTTAATCATCTAAAGTGGTTTTATCCGATTTTGTGATTTTATGAAAAATGAGTTTGAATGGTAAATCTTTATGTTTTATAAGCAAAATGGGATTAAATGAAAATGATTTTATAAAATTATCTTGAAATTGAATGATGGTTTTGAAAATGGAGTAATTGGAGACTAATTGCAGTGTTATAAATCATGGTTTAAATTGAATGGCTTATGATAATATTTGCATGAATGGCTGAATTGGTATTTGTGTTGAAAATGTATGAACTGTTAATTTGCCTTGAGAGGCTGTAAAATAAAATAATTGCCATGTCATGCTATTGCAAATTTTATTATATGGTGGGTTATAAATTGGTAGCTGCAGTGGACGGGTTCTGTGGACCAGCCTATTAGAGGGGCACGGTAACCCTATTATATTCATACCTCAGTATGAGAGGCGCGGTTGGATAACTCCTGAGGTTAAAACTTTAGAGTTCACTTCATGCCAAACCACCACGTGAGGGTGAACTCAGCTAACGCCAAGGAACAACTATGTTTTCAAAATAAAAACATGATTTATACGTACATAACTTTTTAACAACCTTAGCGGACTCGGTTGGGATAGCCCTCGGCCAAAGTATCCCTGATAACTGAGTATGAGAATGATTTTGGCACGAGCCAAACTTTTTAGGAAATCATAAGCCTCATTGTTTACTTTGGTGAAATGAATCTATTTTATCTTCTTAAAATGAGTTCGAAATGCTGTGAATCAATTTTATGTTAATCTATTTTATCTGTCTCCATTTACTCAACTTTAGATATTTTAGATGGTATTTGTTTACTCACTGGGATTATATAATCTCACCACCCTCCTTTCCACTCATTTTAGGCTCAGGATAGTCTATAGATAGCTCATTTCGTTGAGGGCTACAGTTGGATTTGCATCCTTAAAAACTATAGGTTTACTGTTTTTTATACGTTTGGTCGTTTGTGGGCCCACGTGTCACTGTAAATTAAATTTTATACTTTGGTTATCTGTATTACAGTATGTATGAATTTATTTAGCTTTTACACCACAAAAATTATTTACCGGTAACTCTATAAATATTGTTTTATAAGAAAATAGAATATTTTATTGAATATTTTTATTATATTCAAATAGTTATAATTTCACTTTAAATGAATGTTTTAGATATCTAAACTTATTTTTGATTATGAAATATGTGTTTTTCACTTGCGTACTACATTTTAGTTGGTTTCAAGATTTTTGAGAAAAAATGACCAAAATGGCCATGTGAGAAAAAAATTATTTTTCTATTGTTTTGATTTGAAAATAGTTTCTAATCTCTCAAAACATGATACTTAACAACTGTTGCTCATAAGGGATGCGAAAATTGATATTAAAGCCTTACGAGGTTCCAGTTGGCATTCTTGGCAATGAATGTCTATCGGGACGTTGCGACGGTTGTCACGGGCTCGAGGGGAGTATCAGGTCGTGACAGTATATGGCATTGGAATGTGGAAAGTTAACAAGATGCAAGATTAATTTGCCCTTTGGAATGGCAATATGACTCAATTGAAGGGGAACAATTATAGACCATGCATTGTACTTTTTTCTACTTTTGACCAATTTTTGTTCCACTGGGTTTTTGCGGCTTAAGATTTTTAATGAAGCAATATAATGGACATTCAAGGGATAAACCCTATAAGTGGCAACATGGCTTAATTGAGGGTTAGCAATTATGGACCATGCACTATACTCTTTTTTCTTTTTGACTGGTTTTTGTCCCGTTGGGTTTTTTCGGCTTAAAATTTTTAATGAGACAGTACAACGGATATTCAAGGGGGAGTGTTATAGATATATGTGAATATTCATTGTATTTGATAATATCCAATGTATCTCCTATATCCAATGCACATATTTATGTTGGTACATCTTTATCTCTTGATTTCATTCAGCGTATATACATTCCTATCTACTAAGTTCATCCCCTTTATTTATGTAAATTCATTTCCCCTCCATCTATGTGTGCCATAAATAGAGGCATTATAGTTGATGGTTGATAAACTGGAACAAGACATGAAATAGAAGATCTTCTTACACTCATATTATTTCTCTTTAATACTTTCTTTCAAAGTTATATTTCACGACAATTTTGTTACAAAAAAAAAAATCTTTCTGTAGTGTACAATTTTTTTGGTAATAGGCGTATAGATATCACTTTTCATGTTGAATTCAAATTAAGTTGGGCGCCCAAGTGGGCTAACTTGACCCAACTTCATCTAAATCATTTAATTTAGTTTCTTTTTAAAAAAATGTTAAAAATGGGTTAACATCAATTATTGCAATAACATAGTAACAACTCCCTATGAAAAGTGTTTTTTTCTCTATAAATGGGAGTACAAAATGAAGTTCAAGAAGATGGAAAGAAAAAGGAAGCTAGAGGATCTTGTTAGCTTTATTAGCTTTAATAACTTTAAAGTGATTATAGTTTTGAAATGACAAAAACCATGATCAAAATTGTTTGAATGACTTTTTTAAACTTCTTCATGTTAAAAACCCCTATGCATTTTGGTGTGGAATTAGTACACGTAAGTATACATATCGAACAAGTAATATAGACAGTAAGTGCCCGTTTGGCCTGGCTTATATTTAGCTTATCTACTGCTTAAAAGTAGAAGCTGGGCCAAACAAAATTTCGTAAAAAACTCTTAAAAAAATAGCAGTTTTTTGAAAGAATAAAATCTAAAAAAAAAAAGCTTAAAAAAAAGCTCCAATTAAGAGCTTTCTTTTCTCTTTTTTTTTTTAAACACGCTAGCTTATTATGAGAGTTATTTTTTCCCAAAAAGATCCTCTCTCTTCCTATTGATCTCCCTCTCCTTTCTTCCTATTGATCTCCCTCTCCTTTCTCCATTTCTGCAAATCATGATTTTTTTCGTTCTTACAAAATTAAGAGAAACGAAAACAAAAAAATCATAACTGCATTCAGGTATTATTTCTTCTTCTTTTTTTTCTGTTTGTTTTTCATTTTATTTTTTATCATTCTTTTTTCTTGGGTTTTGGAAATTCTTTTTATTATTTAATATTTCTCAATTTATTGTTTGATATGATAATTATGTGATATTGATTTGTTCTTAACTTTTTTTTGGTGTATATAATATTTATTGATTATGATTAAAATAAGTCAAATAGGTCAGTAGTTGTTGAAAAAATTAGATGAACATTGAGAAGTTAAAGTTAAATAAGTCATATATATGATATTTGATATACATAAAGTTAAAGTTAAATAAATAAATTGATATTTGTTCTTTTGTTCTGATTTTGTTGTTCCTTTTCAATTTTCTAATAATTTTCTTAAAACAAATCAGTAATTTTTTAAAATATTATAACTTTATTTATTTAGTTTATCAAAAAAATTAATTAATATATAAGTTTGAGTAAACTTAGGATGACTACTTCTTTATTAGTAAACTTAGAAAAAATTGTGCCCGTCTTCTCCCTCTCCGTCTTCCCTGTTGGTCAAGCCCAGCAACAATTTCTTCATTGCATAAATGATGGCTCTTTGTCCTTTCCCTTAGCTTTTGTTCTCTTTCCAAATAGTCAAAGAAAGCAACTTCTTCTACATAACCATTTCTTTTTTCTGTGCTTGTTTAGATAGTTGGTATTTGAATATTTGATGGCTTGGATTGATATAAACTAAAGTCTAACCATATATGCAATTATGCCACTTAGCATTAATTGGTTAGTCAAAGCGTATAATCATTAATATATCAATTCATAATCTAAGGGAGGCATCATTAGGTTGTTTTTTTTCTTTCGGCCATTAGTTCTATTAAGAGTTGAGTCATATGATGAAAGTCATCATTATATCAAAATTCATTAAACAAATTAGAAATGTGTGCAAGAGGATGTCCCTGTAGCTTGTGGTAATGTGGTCAATCACCTCGCTTGTCTTTCTTTTTCATTTTCTTTTCTGGTTTCAGCCTTTGTATCCTAATTTATTTAGTGTGTCACTATCTACATCTTATATATATATATATATATATATATATATATATATAGATATAAAGGTTCAACTAATCATAAATATAGAAGATTAAAACTAAAATCTGTACCAAAAATAGCAGCATTCATTTTCTAAATTTTGTTGATTGCATCATAAATTTGGATGTCTTATTGTTTGAGCGATGACACAATATTTATTGCTTTATATGTCGTGTTGCAGTTTATGGCTTGTCAAGAAATGCCTCCACTTAATTTTGAAATTTCAAATAAACGAAAACAAAATGCAAAGTGGGATTTAGTCACTACTAAAATCTTACTTCAAGTTTGTACGGATGAGATTCGTAAGTGTGGAAAATCAGGAATTTCATTTAAAACTAAAAGATGGGAAGTTGTAATACAAGAGTTTAATACTCATGCTAATAAAAACTATACCCAAAAGCAATTGAAAAATAGACTAGATAGTCTAAGGAATGAATGGGCTTTATGGAAACAATTGAAGGGCAAAGAAACAGGTTTGGGTTGGAACGATGAGACGGGAACCATTGAAGCTGATGCCACATGGTGGGAAGCCAAAATAAAAGTAAGTATTTTAAATTTTATATGTTTCATCTACTATAAATTATTTTACATATGTACCTCATTTAAAAGTTTCTTTCTCTTTGATGTTTGTGTAAATCAATCCAAAATATGCCAAATTTCGATATCAAGGGTTGGAACATGCTGATGAATTGGAATTTATATTTGGGGATACTGTAGCCATTAGTAAAAATGCATGGACATCAGCGATGGGCATACCAATTGAAGATATTGTCAGATCTACAAATCTAACTCCATTACATGACAGCGTTGAATTTAATGCTGAAGAATTCAATTGCGATGAAGATGACGGCCCTCTAGTAAACACTCAAATCAAGAGGAAAAAAATGGTGCCAGAAAAAAAAGGGAAAAAAAGTGGCAAAGGGTAAGGCAAAAACTGGGATTGCAGCAAGCTTGGAAAGAACATTGGGACGATTGTGTGAGGCAGTAGAAAGTCATAACACAGCTAAAAGTGTTGAAATTTCAATGTCATCACAACCCATAGGACAATATAGTATTCCAAAATGTGTTCAAGTAATGAAATCTTTACAAAATGAAGGGAGATTGAGTGCAGATGAATTTAATTTTGCACTATAATTGATTAAAAAGGAAGAAAATAAACTCATTTTTATTTCTTTGCCAGATTTAAGTGATAAGCTAAACTGGATTCAATATGAGCATAATTTATCTAAAAATTGTGATGGGACTAGTTGATTAGTTTAGGATTTGATTTGTTTATTTTAAGTTGATGTTGAACTTTAAACTACTGTCTTTTTGTATTTGTGTTACTTATTATGTTTAATTAAATTGGTGTTTCAAAGAATTTACCTTTATCTATGTTATATTTATTTAAATTGTTATTTGTACTATTTGATTTGTTTAAAATAATATTTATTTTTTTAATTGATATACTTGGATTTCTACTTATGTATTTTGATATTGTTAAACAGATGTCTTCTAATGAAGTCAAAGCATCAATACAAGCTGTAAAGAGCAAAAAATATGCAAGGTTTTATCAAAACATGTATGGAGGAGCTGCTATTGCAATTATATATCACATGAAATACTTAATGAAACAAGGAAACATATTCAATTATTCTGATTGATGGAATTGTGTACGTGAAATTTTACAAACTCCAGGTGAAAGTTATAGAATGTTTAGGATGGAATCACATGTTGTATTGCAACTTACAGATACATTGATAAATAAGGGATGGTTACATCCATCTAAAGACATGACAGCATTGGAGGCGGTTGCTATGTTTCTTTGGACTTGTGCACACAGCGAAACAAATCGTAATGTCCAAAATAAATTTGGAAAATCGGGAAAGACTGTAAGTAGGAAGTTCGGTGAAGTGTTAGATAGTTTATGTTTACTAGCCAGTGAAATTGTCAAGGCTTCAGATTTTCAATTTACAGAAGCTCCATCCAAAATTAAAAATGATCGTAGATATTGGCCTTATTTTCAAGGGTGCATTGGTGCTATAAATGGATCACATGTTCCTGCTATTCCTTCTGCAAGTGATCAAATTTGTTTTATTGGTCGAAAGGGATATCCAACACACAATGTCATGTTAGTGTGTAATTTTGACATGTTATTCACTTTTGTGGTTGTTGGTTGGCCTGGCACTGCACATGACACCCATATCTTTTCAATTGTGCTTGAAGAAATGAAAAGTGTGTTCCCTCACCCTCTAGAAGGTACAACTTATAATTTTTATTGTATAAAGTTTGATATTCTATATATTTATCTTTTGAATTTTTATAATGAACTAATACTTAAAGCTTTAACCTTTTTCCTAGGTAAATATTATGTAGTGGATGCTGGTTATCCTAATATGAAAGGTATCTAGCATTTTATAAAGGTGAAACATATCACATTCCTGATTTTAGAGGTTGCAATCAGCCAGAAGGTGTACGTCATAGGCCAAGTTTCGGGCTATTACCGATGCATGGGCTTAGTGGGCATAGCCCACTAGGCCCAAGCAAGCCTCTTTATGAGATCCTATTCCTTATTCCATCCATCATCTTTAAAACCATATGTTGTAATTCTCAACGATGAATGTTTCAATAATATTTTATAGCAACCGAATATTCATTTTTGTATTATCTCAAAGTACTGTCATTCATTGTCATCTCATAAGGGCATCATCATCATCAATCCAACATATACATACTTCATTTATAACATGACTCCTAGCAGTTTACATTACATTAATGTACACAAACAAAGACTCTCAACCGTCAGCGGAGTGACTTTAAGTGAAGGTACCGCTGCTGAGATGCCATAGTACCTACCAAGAAGATGAGCATATGTGGACACCCAATCTAGGTCCCAATTGCCTCAGAATCTGAAAACATGAAGTTTAAAAATGTGAGTATAAAACTCAGTGAGTGAACATAAGAAGGGAACAAGCAATCGATAAGGAGAACTTAGAAATCATGATGCACTTGTTTAAAAAACAATGCAATTGATTTAATTTCTTATTAAAAAACCCCTCATTTAAAACTTTGATTAATAACCTCATAGTGTTGCAAAAACCCATGATCAATCCATGAAGTTAAATGAGTGAAAAATATGTCAAAATCAAGCAAGGTAGCAAGCAGGACAGTAAGTTTCTCGCTGCAGTGAGAAATAGTCTTAGTTTGCATATGTTTTGGTTTTTCCAACATATCTCCCACTACCGAAGTTAAATTAACCTAATTTTTAAACCATTAGAAAGCTAAGAGACTGAGCTACAACTTTGATGTTTTCTACTTTGCCCAGTTCTGATTGGAAGGTGGTCAAAATCATTTTCAAAGTAGAAGAATTGCACTAGAATTTCGGGTCTACTCGAGAGTTTCTCGCTAGAGCGAGAATTCTTCTTCGCTGCAGCGAGAATTCTTCTTCGCTGCAGCGAGAAACGGGGCTGGTTTGTGCCCCCACCACCCGAGAGTTTCTTGCTGCAGCGAGAATGCATTCTTTCTGTAGTGAGATTTAGGGTAGATGACAATTAAGGGGTTTTCACATGCCACAAAATATCAAGTTTCTCATTATTCATTTCAATCACATATTATAATCATAAACTTTCTATCACATATACATATATAAACATATATAAACACGTACACCACCCCACTTCATTCATCGTCATAGTCGGCTCATCATCATCGACTTATGCAAACTCCCCATTCACACATAGCCTGGTCATCATCGGTTTATGGGCACTCCCTACTTGCACATAGTCCGGGTCATCATCAGCTCATGTGCACTCCCACATCGCACATAGCTGGGTCATCATTATCACACAACATTATTCATCAATGCACAACACATATTCATATATATACATACCAACATAATATAGCAACACATGGATTCATCTCTTTACACATTTCACAATTTCACAACATCAAAACATTTTATCAAGGGCTTGTTCCCATGCATAATTTAATGAAAATCAAGTAAAATCATTTAAATGCTTCATCCCAACACATATGTATTTTCCAAAAACACTTTGATGCAAGTTCACTCACCGATCTTGTTGATTCTTTGCTTGACTTTAGCCTCAACTAATGCTTCAAATGGCCATGTGAGGCCTTGTTGGAACCTATACACACACAATAGCACCTTAATCAACCCAAATTGGCATTAATACACTCTCAAAAGCTATTTCCTAATTCAAGTTCAGCTAGTTATTCCTAACTAGCTCCCAATTACTATTATGTGGCTATTTGTTTACTCTACTCTAGTCACTCTAAAAATTATTAACAATCTCAACAATAGATTAACTGACCACTCTAATCATCAACCATTATCAACAACTTGAAAATTAAACCTAATTCATTACTCACCTTAGTGGTTTTTGTAGTTGAATTCCTTTTCAAAAGCTTCCAAGCTATTGTGGACAATCTCCCTCTCTCTCTCCACCCATCCAGCTAGTGAGAAAATATACCGAGGAAAGACCTTTAAGGGCTTTTAAGGTGTAGAAGAGTATGAGTATGAAAAACCCTATGAAAAAGTGTAGAAAAACACAAGATTTAGGGTTACCATGGGAGGCTTCCATGGAAAATGAAGAAAACATGAAATGGAGATAAGAGAGGGGAGGAAGAAGAAGAGTTGCTGGAAATTTGCTGGAGCTTTAGAAATTTATATCTAAAGTTTATCCATTTCTCACATAAATTACCAAAATGCCCTTAACATGGTGACTTTGTCTTCCTCTCATCCTTTGTGCAACTTTTTACTCTTTTGACACTAGGGCAAGGTCCATAATAGTCTAGAAATACTCGGGTTGACGAAAACATAAAAATTTAGACTTGAGATGTAAAATGACCATTTTGCCCTTATCGTGGAAATTATCATTATTTTTATCTTCTTCATTTATTTTACCATCGTAAATATCATTCATTCATTCCTTAGGCCTATTTAGACCTTAATAGCATAAAAAAAAACCCATTCATAGGAGCTCACCAAGAGAAATTATGAAATTACCCCTGATTCGCATTATCGCGTCTACTCCTAGTTATGTGTAATACCTCGCACCCTCATTGGACACAAATAAGAGCTTATTGATCAAATGAATGATAGTTTGATGTGAATTGGCGTGCTAAAGAGCGACAAAGGATGAAAGGAGCGTTCAAGAATAAAATGCTTCGCGCGTGCAAAAACAATAATTAAATAATAATATTTTCGTTGGAGAGGAATTAGTAAGCTAAAGGATGATTCAGAAGTAAACCGAGATGTAATGATGTGTTTCGGGACCAAAGAAGGCAAGTGAAAAATTTTAAAATAAAATAATATTTTATTCAAAAAAATAATATTAAAATATTAATATTTTAAATGTTGTCAGAATTAGTCATGAAAAATGGAATATGACTAATTTAAGTGGGGGAGATGAAGTAAAGAAGAATTTTGAAGGAAAACGACGATAATTGCATCAGCGTGATTTTATTAAATCGAGCTGACGCGAGTAAGTAAATATTTAAATATTATGGTGACACCGCGTTGAAGTACAATTTTGATATTTTGATTGTACGTGTGTTAAGGAAAGAGATAGATGAAAATTAGAATTTTTAAACACATCGAAAAGATCAAATTTTAAAATGTGAAAGTTGGAGGGTTATGTGGTAAATAAAATAAAATCAAGGATTAAGTGCAAATGTGTTAATTGAAGTTAATAAATAAATATATATATAATAATATAAATATAAGTGAACAAAAGGGCAGCCGCCCATGTGATCAATATGTAACTTAATATATATATATATATATATATATATATA
>NC_030851.1:28353492-28379503 GCF_000208745.1 Theobroma cacao
ATCAAAGGAAATTGTGCCTTATTGTTTGTGTGGTGTGCATTCATGAAATTTATTACATATTCACCATGCTATTTTGATACAAAATATCATGCAAATATTTACAATGAACATTTTACGAAAAGAGAGTTTTAACATGATATGGGGACCGATATTTTTGAGAAAGATTTAAAATATCCCCTTGAAAATCAAATTTGAATTCTTTTAAAAGGTGATTTCATTTTAACCAAGAAATTCAAGAGTAATTGGAGACTACTACTTGTTACGTTATAAATTGTATTTTGAATCGAATGGCTTATGATAATGTGGGCATGATTGGCTGGATTGGTAAATGTGTTGAAAATGTATAAACTGTTGTTTTGCCTTGACATGTTGTGTTGTAAAATAATTGCCACGTTATGCTGTTGGAATTTTATTGATTTGGTGGATATCAATTAGCTTACTGTAGTGGGCGGGTTTTCGTGGATCAGCCTATTAGAGGGGCATGGTAAACCCCGTTATATCTTACCTCAGTATGAGAGGTGTGGGTGGATAGCTCCTGAGGTTAACACTTTAGAGTTCACTTCATGCAAAACCACCACGTGAGGGTGAACTCAGCCAATGCCAAGGAATGACTATGTTTTCAAAATAAAAATATGATTTATGCGAACATTACTTTTTAACAGCCTTGGCGGATTCGATTGGGATAGCCCCAAGCCAAGATATCCTTGACAACCGAGTATGGGAATAATTTTGGCACACGTCAAGTTTTTAAGAAAGTCATAAGCCATGTTGTTTATTTTTGACAAAAATGTAATGGTTTTATATAAGTTGAAATAAGTTTTAATATTATGAATTATATTTCTCTGCATGGTGAAAATGGAATTAAACTGTTTTTCGCAGCTCCCCTATTTGTTTATCTGTGAAATGAATCTGTAATTCCTCGCATATGGGGCGAGTTATGATTTGTGCATGATTTTAAATATTATTTGGTTTCGTGGGAGTTTGCTAAATTTTATTGATTTGATTCGGAAATGATTATTAATATATTTTGATGCGAAAAATTTTATTACCTCGATTATTTATACTTTATAAGAAATTCTTGATTTTTATATAAGGCACAAACCCTCGTTTGAAACGAATTGCTTTTATAATCTTGCATTTTTATATTCAACTGATCTGTCGTTTACTTGTTTCCCATCTATGCCCTACTCGCTGAGTCAATGATTATCACTGAGTCTATGAGACTCACAACCCTTTTTATCCCCTTTTGTAAATAGGGATCAACCTATCGTGTAGTTAGTGACGCGTTCGGTTCACTGTGAATAGGTAAAGGCATCTCCTAGCAATTTATTTCGAGTCGCTCTGCTGTTAGAGGTCAAGTCGTAGCATTTTATTTATTAAGTTGTAAACGAATTCTAAATTTTTATATAAGCATTAATTTGGAGATTATAAATTTTAATATATATACTTACGAATAAAAGGAAAAAGTTTGTATTGATTTTTATATTTATGGTTCAATTTAGTATATGAAAGTATCAATATTATATGGTGATTGAATGTAGTGGATTAATGAGTAAATTCTAGACAGGCTTGTTCGAGACTTGGCGGTTCTTTTTCGAAAGTCTTGGACGTCGGCAGAGACCGAGGAGAGGTCGTTGCATTATGTGTCTATGGAGATCGAGATTTCATCGATTCACTTCTGAATTACCCTTTTTAACTTGGTAATTAACCTTAGTTGGCATCCATAAACTTTATTAGCCACCGTATCAAAATATGGGGTACTACAGTCTCCCCCACTAAAAATGAATTCATCTTCGAATTCAAATCGACGTAGGGTGAATAATCAAAATTCTAAAGTTCTGCGACATCACTTTCGTCGAGAATTCTTAACATAGAATCTTGGTTTATGCATCATATCGACTTCCAATCTTATAGAAAACTCGACCATGTCATAGTATATAGTTATGTGTACTACTTTTGTTGGATCAAACAATATCATCCTTCATCTTATGAAGAGAATTCAACTAAGCTATTAATTCTAGTCACACCTCAATCAAATCATCCTTAAATCATCAATTATGCATGTTTACTTAACCATCCGCAACTCCTTTACTTTGCTCCTGTATCAAACCTTCCAATATTCAAGCATCTATTCCAACATTGACTATGGGTCTAATTTGTCAACCAATCTCTATTTTATTTTTCATTCTCCCATACAAATTCCATTTAAGTATTTCACAATACATAAGGATCAAACGCTCTTTTTTCATTTCATCTATTTTTTAATATCAAAGATGATTCAAATCTAGTAACCATTAGTCATCATATTCCCAAAAACAAACTCCAATACTTTCATGATTGAGTGCTCACTAGATAAATCTCAACTTATACCACAAGGCATTTCAATAAATCATGACATTCCACATACCCCCTTATAATCTTAACCAATATCTTTAATCAATAACTCAGCCTCTCAAGATTAAAGTTGCTTAAAATTTTTCCTTTAAAGTTCCTTTTCCAAGTCTCATTTTGATTACTAATCATTTCTATATTTCCAATGTCATAGCTAATTTGCTCGTCATCAATCACCTACAACATATCTAACTTGATATTTCTCAAATTTACTCCAAACATCAGATCTCATGGCCTCATTAGTTTATCAATCTGAAGATCAAATTAAACATTTATCTCTCCTTAAGTGCACTTTAAAATTTAAGAATCATCTATTAAGACCTTTTTGATATTAACTTATTTTAGTCCTTTTTACCTTAGAAAATTAAATCCATAATCATTCATTTTGAATCATGAGCTTTATACCAATAAAGGCAGATTTTACACTTTTAATTATACGAATTCAAATGCACACCTTCACGCATCAGCTATAAACTTTTACCCAAATCTCCATAAGTCAAAACCTTATATTGAAGCTATACGAGTACTCATACGTTATATCCCATTAGCCTTTAAAGAATTAAATCTATGGCAAACTTCTCTATTTGGGTACTTCATAACAGCCTAACAAATTCTAGCTTACAATTAAGCTAGTTCATATGCCAAGCCTCTCAGGCTGTATCAAAACACCAAATTTGATCACAATATAATAAGAAATTAAGGAACTTATACCAAAAGTATAAACACTTACTTTTAAGCTAACAACATTATAATCAACTTGTTCACTGCCAAAATCATCGATAAATCATCTTAATCACTGTCTAGCACTATAACCATTGATAGAATATTATCATCGAATCAAATTATAACCAACTCCATATGAGTTTTTTTTTTGTACCACTATGCAACATATATAAACATACATATATATTTTTCCAAAAATTTTAACTTCGAGTAGCCTTAGGCATATCAAGCACAATAAGCCATCTGTAAAACCAAAATAACCAACAATCACGTTTAGAATCAATTCTTCTTATAGTTGGTTAGATCATGCTCATCATTTGTGGTGAATACACAACCTGATCCCAATATTCTATTCTCATACCAGGATCGACCACTAATTGGCACCATCCTCAAAGCACCACGTGTCTTAAAAATTGATTTTTCTTAGCCAAAATTCATATTCTAATATCATGCTTCTAGGTCATAGCTCATTACCAAAGTCTTTACTCATATATAAATACTCGAATCATCATCTCTTTTCTAAGTAGATTTCTACAATTTTCATAGCGTATTTCTATTCCCTTACCAAGGGTAGTATCATTTAATCAAACCATGTCACCCTTTTTCTCTAAACATTTAAAGCATAATTCCACCTTTGCCTATCTTTATCAGGCACTTTACCTTGATAATTACTCAAAATAAATTGGAACTTGGGGGAAGCACATTTCACAATTTATGCCTTACGTCTACAATTATGTCGAGATCAGAACCTCATTGGGTCCACAAAACGGTAGGATAATCATTGCCTCAAACCAGCATTTCCAAATATACTTATGCTTGTATCATATCTTCATACTTATGTGACATATCAGTCACGAGCCCAACTTGACTATATAGCCATTTGCTCTTTGAGCTTTAATGTTTTCTCATTGTGAAAAATCTTTTGAATTTATCTCATCAGGGTATTCACAAGGTGGAGACATGTCCATAACTTACAGTACAAGGCCTAAAGCATTGAACACAATCTCATCATTGATTTTCTACACTATATCATTTAATACAAAATATAATCTAATAACTATGACAATGAAATTCTAAAGTTCCACCTTTATCTACAAATCATAGCTCCCTTTATGAGCATATACTTTACACTATTTGATTGTTCACAAGCCACTCATGGCCATCCAAATTCGACCTCTTATAGCAAGTCAAACTAGTATATTATTCTTATGTTTTCCAATACACTTCCAAAATGCTTAAACACATCATTTAATAGAATTTTATTGACGACTCAAACAATCAAAGGCTTATCTTTAAAGCCACGCATAACTTTAACAATTTAATATATATTCGATAACATTTAGCTCATTAACCCCATTGAACATTATTTTAAGATCTTTCAAGATGTCTTTACTCTTATTTTGGACCGAACCAAACTAACTTAATATAATTGCATTGATTATCTATGAGATTTTTATGCTCGTTATAGCAGCATTATGTTTCACCCATCATTCGTCTTAATGACTTTCAGCCTTTCGCAACACACTTCTCATACATGTTAGGGCATTCTCAATCTCATACCAAGCTTATAGTCATGTAATCACCAATTAGGCCAAATCCTTCTATGGAATATCTCCTTCCATACGATGAATGCAAATCACAAGATATACAACTTCGAGTGTATGCTTACATATTGGTAACCTCCATATATTTCATGGTCATAAAAACCACAATTTGCAAAACTAACTTTCTATCACAAGTTTACGATCGAAACATTAGTCTTAACATATCTCACTTTGGGCATACTTCACTACTAGCATTCACATAACTTTACCATAACATTTAGTGCAAATTGATTAAGTAATGATCTCCAAATTTACTCTTAGATACACATATATCAAATTGTACACCACTTAGTGTTGAGATCTTGACTTTACTCATCAATTATTAACCAATTACATCTATAAGATAGACAATTCATTAAATTTTTGTATCTTGCTTTTGTAGTCATAAGATCAAAATTTTTTAAGCTTAGGACACAGAAGCTTCCTCTTAGAGCATATCCGAAAATCCACATGTTTTAAGTCCCTTACCTTTGGAAAAGTCACATTCAAGACTAATCATTTACATCATAGGTTGCATATTAAACCAAACAGATTTTTAAATTGATCTTTAAAGCAATTCATATATCAATCTCAATATAAAACTCCATATGGCACTTAGAATAAATTCATCATTTCTAAGTCATTTAACTTCAAACTGCTAAATCCACACATAGTCCTTTGATCCTTTGGCTCTATGCTAAGCATAGCAAAATTCAAGCTCATCCTTATAGCAGGTTTGTTTACCAACCTGTCACTTGATGACCACAGATCAGTTATAATAGTCACTGAATTTCACCCTTAAGCTAATTCATGTACTTATAACTATAAACCATAATAGTTCAAATCGAACCTTGGGATCTTGCAATTACTTAATGAAAATCGAAACCAGCTCCATCCAAGCTGCTATGAACATAGTCGACACTTATACGCTTACAAAATATTTCAAAAGCCCACACCATTTCTATAGGGGCATGACAAGCTCATTTAACATAGTGCACTTACCTTCGTGCACATAAACATCAGTTTACACCTTCCTCAATACTTAGATCTATACACTCCAAGTAAATTACAACCATCACTATTCATTCCAGTCAAAGTGCACCCCTTATTACCATTATCGTAAAATTGTTCCTCTATATTGACCTCAATAATGATCCAATGTCATCCAATTTCTTCCCATTGACAATTATGGGCTTAAATTATAACTCCATTAAATGAAAAAGTCATTACAGACCTATTAGTCCAACTCCAATTTCCTCCATCTTTAATCAGAGGGATTTGTTATTACATTAACCTTTCATTAAGAGCATTTGCTTAAAATCTTTCCAACAACAGCTCGTGTCTAGGGTGGCATCTCAAACCCCGACAACGGCACCACTTATGACCTTTACATAATGTTAGCAAAAAGGTAGGTGTCACAGCCCAATTTTTGGGCCATGACAGGCGTAAGGGCCCAATGGGCTCAGCCCACAAAGCCCAAGCAAGTCTTTTTGTATAATCTTATACAGTAATTCATATCCCTTTAAAATCAAAGATTCATAATGTTCAAATATAGTCCCTTTGAAAACAATTCATAAAACCCAATTATGCATTCATAATGGCATCATCTACCATAATATAAATATATAGCTTGACAAATGAATCTTAGTATTTCACCTCAAGTATTCATATACACATAATTAGGCCTTAACCATCAGCGGAGTGACTCTAGTCACGGTTGCTAACATTTAATGTCATGGTAAACCTACCGAGCAATGGATAGGGAGGAGCACATTGTCCTAGGATCCAATCACTTTTAACTCAGGAAACTTAAAACATGAATTTTAAAAACGTGAGTACAAACTCAATGAGTGAACATAGGAAGGGAACAAGCAATGACAAGGAATGGTTTAGAAAACATGATGCACTTATTTAAAAACAATGCCATTAAGTTCAAGTTCTTATTAAAATCCCTCCGTTAAACCCTTGGTTGTAAAATCTTTTAATGATGAAGGAACCGTATTCAGCATGAAATTGGAAAGAAGGGAAATTTCCAGCAATTATTCAAGTAAGGCAGTATAAATAGAATGTTTCTAGTTGCAATAAAATCAATTTGCAAATAACGGTAAATTTTCAAGATTCATCATGTACATCTCACCCAGCTCATGTGCATCCCACCACATCGTGCACATAGTCGGACATCCCATCTTACCCAGCTCATGTGCATCCCACTACATCGTGCACATAGCCGGACATCCCATCTCACCCAACTCATGTGCATTCCACCACATCGTGCACATAGCCGGACAGTATCACCATCCATCTCCCTCATCACCGTCATCACCGGCAAGTGCACACTCACCCCGCAAATGCACGGTTGCATTTGTCACACAATGGTACCATTTATGACATAGTATATATATATATATATATATATATATCAACATTATACAAAAACATATGGATTCATCATTTTACACATTTCACATTTCACAACATCAAACATTTTATCAAGGGCTTGTTCTCAGGAAATTTTAAAGCAAAAACTGATAAAATTCTCAAATGATTCATTGAAACATGAAAACATTTTCCCAAAACATTTTGAAATGCAAGCTCACTCACCTGACAAAACTAGCACCAAAGAGGTCCTAATCCAAGTAGTCCCAAAATACCATTAAAACCTATATTTATCAATAAATCATAACAACCTCAATTAAGACATAAATTAAATCTAATAATTCTAATGAATTTACATTAGGCAATCTACCCTCTAACCTAACATTTAACCTAAGTTTCTAGTCTAATTCACAAACCCATTTGGCCAACTACTATAATTTAAAATTTCATTACCTGGATGAGCTTGAAGGCATGAAGATCAACAAAAACCTAATCTTTCCAAGAAAAATAATTTGAAGAAATTAAGGAATAAATCTGAAAATATAACCATAAATTCAAAAATTTCAAAAGTTGGAAATATATATACCTTTCAACCTTGAAAATGAAGATTTGAAACCAAAAATCCAAGTGTTGTTGAAAGTGAAGTAGAAATAGAAAGTATAAGAAACAAGGAGAGATTTTTATTTCTCTTTCTTAGGGTTTAGATGTGCTGGAAATTGGGGTTAGAAGCTGCAAATTCAGCGCCTAAGAAGTTAGGAGAATGAAGAATTAGGAAAAGAAAAGAAATGAAAAGAAAACAAGGAAAAATCCCGTGAAAAATTTGATTTTCATGAAGGTGGAATGAAAATGGCATTAGATGGGTGAGGAAGAAGAAAAAGTTGCTGGAAGCTTGAAGAATCTACTGGAAATTTGAAGACGTTCCTAGAAACTTAGATATTTATGCCTTATGTTTATCCATTTTCTCACGTAATTACCAAAATGCCCTTAACAAGGTTCTTTTATCTTCTTCCTATCCTTTGTGCAATCTTTTTACTCTTTTGACACTAAGACAAAATCCATAATAGTCGAGAAATACTCGAGTTCATGAAAATGTAAAAATTTAGACCCGAGATATAAAATGACCATTTTACCCTTATCGTGAAAATTATTATTATTTTTATTTCCTTCATTTATTTCACCATTATTAACATCATTAATTTATTCCTTAGGCCTATTTAGGCCTTAATAATACTAGAAAAATCCACTTCTAGGAGCCCACCATGAGAAATGACGAAATTACCCCTAGTTCGCGTTATCACGTCTACTCCTAGTTACGTGTCTATGGAGGTTGAGGTTTCAGAGGTTCACTTCCAAATCACATTTTTAACTCGATAATTAACCTCAATTGGCATCTGTAAGTTTTATTAGCCACCATATCAAGGTACGAGGTACTATAATAGGTTACTAAGAATAGAAGTTCATATAGCCTCCTTCTATGACTTATGCTGCAGTCACAACCCATAAACAAGACTCTACATTAACTCCGACAACTCCACTGACTGACATGAGAATTCTTAGGACTCGACTAAACCTAGGGCTCTAATACCACCTTTGTCATAGGCCAAGTTTCGGGCTATTACCGACTCATGGGCTTAGTGGGCATAGCCCACTAGCCCCAAGCAAGCCTCTTTATGAGATCCTATTCCTCATTCCATCCATCATTTTTAAAACCATGTGTTGTAATTCTCAACGATGAATGTTTCAATAATATTTTATAGCAACCAAATATTCATTTTTGTATTATCTCTAAGTACTGTCATTCATTGCTGTCTCATAAGGGCATCATCATCATCAATCCAACATATACATACTTCATTTATAACATGACTCCTAGCAGTTTACATTACATTAATGTACACAGATAAAGACTTTCAACCGTCAGTAGAGTGACTTTAAGTGAAGGTACCGCTACTGAGATGCCATGGTACCTACCAAGAAGACGAGCATATGTGGACACCCAATCTAGGTCCCAATTGCTTCCGAATCTGAAAACATGAAGTTTAAAACTATGAATATAAAACTCAGTGAGTGAACATAAGAAGGGAACAAGCAATCGATAAGGAGAACTTGGAAATCATGATGCACTTGTTTCAAAAACAATGCAATTGATTTAATTTCTTATTAAAAAACCCCTCATTTAAAACTTTGATTAATAACCTCATAGTGTTGCAAGAACCCATGATCAATCCATGAAGCTAAGTGAGTGAAAAATATATCAAAATCAAGCAAGGTAGCAAGCAAGACAGCAAGTTTCTCGCTGCAGCGAGAAACAGTCTTAGTTTGCATATGTTTCGGTTTTTCCAACATATCTCCCTCTACAGAAGTTCAATTGAACTAATTTTTGAACCATTAGAAAGCTAAGAGTTTGGGATACAACTTTGATGTTTACCACTTTGCCCAGTTCTGACTGGAAGGTGGTCAAAATCGTTGTCAAAATAAAAGAACTGCATTTAAATTTCGGGTCTACCCGAGAGTTTTTCGCTACAGCGAGAATTCTTCTTCTTAGCAGCGAGAAATAGGGTTGGTTTGTGCCCCCACCACCAGAACGTTTCTCACTGTAGTGAGAATGCATTCTCTCTACAGCGACATTTAGGGTAGATGACAATTAAGGGGTTTTCACATGCCACAAAATCCATTCCTATCATATTGCACATCAAAGTGAACACATTGACAATAATCAAGTTTCTCATTATTCGTTTCAATCACATATTATAATCATAAACTTTCTATCACATATACATATATAAGCATATATAAACACATACACCACCCCACTTCATTCATCGTCATAGTCGGCTCATCATCATCATCTTATGCGCACTCCCTACTTGCACATAGCCATGTCATCACCGTCTTATGCGCACTCCCTTCTCGCACATAGCCGAGTCATCATCAGCTCATGTGCACTCCCACATCGCACATAGCTGGGTCATCATTATCACACAACATTATTCATCAATGAACAACACATATTCATATATATACACAGCAACATAATATAGCAGCACATGGATTCATCTTTTTACACATTTCATAATATCACAACATCAAAACATTTTATCAAAGGCTTGTTCCCATGCATAATTTAATGAAAACCAAGTAAATCATTTAAATGCTTCATCCCAACACATATGTATTTCCCAAAAACACTTTGATGCAAGTTCACTCACCGATCTTGTTGATTCTTTTGCTTGACTCTAGCCTCAACTAATGCTTTAAATGGACATGTGAGGCCTTGTTGGAACCTATACACACACAATAGCACCTTAATCAACCCAAATTGGCATTAATACACTCTCAAAAGCTATTTCCTAATTCAAGTTCAGCTAGTTATTTCTAACTAGCTCCCAATTACCATTAAGTGGCTATTTGTTTACTCTACTCTAGTCACTCTAAAAATGATTAACAATCTCAACAATAGATTAACTCACCACTCTAATCATCAACCATTATCAACAACTTCAAAATTAAACCTAATTCATTACTCACCTTGGTGGTTTTTGTAATTGAATTCCTTTTCAAAAGCTTCCAAGCTATTGTGGACAATCTCCCTCTCTTTTTCCACCCGTCCAGCTAGTGAGAAAATATACCAAGGAAAGACCTTTAAGGGCTTTTGAGGTGTAGAAGAGAAAGAGTATGAAAAACCCTATGAAAAGGTGTAGAAAAACACAAGGTTTAGGGTTACCATGGGAGGCTTCCATGGAAGATGAAGAAAACATGAAATGGAGAGAGGGGAGGAAGAAGAAGAATTGTTGGAAGTTGCTTGAAATTTGCTGGAGCTTTAGATATTTATATATAAAGTTTATCCATTTCTCACATAAATTACCAAAATACCCTTAACATGGTAACTTTGTCTTCCTCTCATCCTTTGTGCAATTTTTTACTCTTTTGACACTAAGGCAAGGTCCATAATAGCCTAGAAATACTCGGGTTCACGAAAACATAAAAATTTAGACCCGAGATGTGAAATGACCATTTTACCCCTACCGTGGAAATTATCATTATTTTTATCTTCTTCATTTATTTTACCATCATAAACATCATTCATTCATTCCTTAGGCCTATTTAGACCTTAATAGCATAAAAAAAAAACCCACTCATAGGAGCTCACCAAGAGAAATTACGAAATTACTCCTAGTCCACATTATCGCGTCTACTCCTAGTTATGTGTATATGGAGATCGAGATTTCACAGGTTCACTTCTGAATTACCCTTTTTAACTCGGTAATTGACCTTAGTTGGCATCCGTAAACTTTATTAGCCACCGTATCCGTATCAAAATACAGGGTACTGCAGTGTAGAAGAAACATTCAACCATGCACATTCTTCGTTAAGAAATGTCATTGAACGAACAATTGGAGTTTGGAAGAATAAGTGGCATATTCTACGTGATATGAAGCCATTTTCGTTGATAAAACAAGAAAAGATTATTGTTGCAACAATAACACTTCATAACTACTTTAGACAGTGTGGTGTTATAGATGAGGAGTTTGACAAATGTGATCGTAATCCCAATTATATTCCTGAAAGTCAAGAAGAAAGAAGTAATGATGAAGAAGTGGGTTCATATGCTTCTAGAAGAGCATTGGATGATAGTTACATGGGTAGAGTTTGCAACCAAATAGCTACTGCATTGATGAAAAATAGAAATAGTTAATTTATGAGTTATTTATGAATTATGTGTTACCTATGAATTATTTGTGAAACTCTTTTTTTATGATTTATTATTAATTATAAACTTTATGTTATATAAAAATACTTTTTATATTTTCAAAATTTTATTTTAAATAGAAAAAAAATAAAGTTCATTTTTTCTATTTTGAGCAAAGAAATTCGTGGTTAATAGAAAGTTATTTATTAAATACCCTTTATGGTAATTTTAACCAAAATTAGAGTTTATATAAATTTTTTTCCCAAACAAGTTATCTATAAAAAAGAGCTTATAAAAAGTAAATTTACCAAATAGCTTTAACTTAATTTTAAAAGCTATTATTCTTCATAAGAGCTTTATAATAGCTTTTAAGCTAAAAAAAAGCCAGGCCAAACATGCTCTAAGTCTAGAATCGTATCCCATAAGGATTTGCTCTTAATTCTTCACTAAGTACTAAAATTATGACAAATTAATCTTATTCAAGTTACTCGATTTTGTAGAAAATTGATTAAAATTAAATTCAATCAAAAACTAAGTTAATTAACGAAAAGTAAAAATTCACTAGAGACAGGTAATAGATTAAAACCTATGATTATGGGTTCATTCAATACTTCATCTGACATATATTTCTCTCAATATTTATATTCATGAGTGGTTTTGCTAACCTAGAATCCAAACCTATGTACAAGTCTTCGTTCAGATGCTTGCACAAATACCTAACTTAATTGAGTCACTATATGTCTATAGTAATTAATTAAATATGTTCATTAAGCTAGTGTTCTAATTTGGCTATGTATGGTATTTAGGTGTATGTCTACCCTAATTGCGAATCAGATCACCTAAGTGACGTAAAACATGCACTATTCAAATCTTAGTCTAATCTAAAATTACTTTGGTTAGTCTTATTTAAATTCACAAATTATTAATTGCTAGCCAGAGAATCAAAAGTATTAAGAACAAATTTGAATAAACAAAACCATACCCATTCATAATAAATAAAAGAGAAACAAATATTTAGATTACATGCTGAAATCTACCATAATCCTAGAAAAAGTAAATTAATTCATGCTGAAAAATAAAAACATAATCCAAAGAAAATTATCCATCAAAACAAGTCTAAGAAAGTTAAAGAAAAACAAAAGTTGAGAAAGAAACAAAGAATTGTTAATTCTTGAATCTTTACTCTTCCTTGATTTTCCTAGCTTTCTTGCGTGTTTGATAACTTCTTTTTCTCCAAAAAACCCTAGCTTAATTGTTTCTAAAGTTGCTCTCAAAAGCCCCCTTAAATAGACCCCCCAAAACCCTAGAATTTAAAAAACCCACTAAAATTGAATGTTGAGATATCGGGCTTGTGCCGCGGCGCTTGCTTCTTGACAAGTTTCTTTATGCTACAGTTCGAACTGGACAAAGTGGTGAACATAAAAGTTGTAGACCTTCCTCTTAATTTTCCAATAGTTCAAGAATCACATCCATTGGACTTCTGGAGTGAGATTTATACTCAAAATACCACATTATGCTCAAAATACCTCATGTTCAGTCCATGAAAACTGCTGTAGTGCTCATTCAACAAGGATTTTGACCATGATCTGATTAAAACTGAACAAAGTGATAAACACTAAAGTTGTAGCCCTTTCTCTTAGATTTCCATTGGTCCAAGAATCTCATAAATTTTACTTTTGTAGTGCGAGTGATGCCTAAAATACCAAAGCATGTTCAGTAAACATTTACAACCTAGCCATCCTTACGTGGTTCACTTTTATGAATCTTTATGCACTTTAGAACCTTCAAAACAAAGACTAAAGAAGTGATAGCTCAAATTAGAACTTTTAACATAAAACTGAGCTAAAATTACTCAAATTAAAGTAGTTCAACATGCACTAAACTTAATAATGAAAACCATAAAAACTACCTAAAATTGCTTAAAAACAGAAAGACTTATCTTTTTTTAATAATCAAAATGTGGCATAATAACTCTATATTATAGAGTTATCACATTTGTCTAATTATTTTACATTCATTTAGGTTCAAAATAAAGTATTTTTCAAGAACAAAGCTACATGAATCAATCCCTAGGGTTTAAGGATCAATCCTTTTCACATAGAATCGAAAAGATCCATTGCTAGTTGTTAAAGATAAATTCCCCTTTGAAGCAATCTATCCCTCACTCACAAATTTTCAAAATTACAACTTAGGGATCGATCCTTCCTTGGAAGGGAGCAATCCCTCATAGCCATTAAACACTTTTTACGAGCAAGAAATAACCATTTTCAGTCTCTAAAGGCTTTTAATGGCTCCAAAAGCATTCATATGTATAAATAGAGCTTCCTTAGCACATTTATGAAGTAGAAAAGTGAAGAAAAAATTCACTATAAAAAAAATTTAGATGAAATACATTTCGTCCCCTTCACCCTACCCCTCCCCCTAGTGTCACCGAGCCCTCTTCCCTCCCTCTTTACTAACCCACACTCCCTTGTGTAGACCTACCCTCCCTCGTCACAGATCCACCTTTTCACTTTCTCTCTCTATTTATTCCTCCCTGCCTCCTAGTGTCTTTAACCCCATTTTGGCCCTAAACCGACCCTCTACCCTTCCCTTTCACCGACACATACACCCTATCGCGAACCCACCATCCCTCATCATAGATCCACTTCTCAATCGTTAATCTAAGTATGTTTAATTTTATGTAGTCTAAAAATTGATATATTTCTAAACCTTAATTCATTTTGAAAGTAGATTGTTTAAGAAGTAGACTTTTTTAGTGGACTAGCTAGCGACTTGTAGAAGAATAGGTTTCTTTTTACTTTTCAATTGCTAAGGTTTTTCTTGTCCTAGGGTTTTTTATATTTTTTCTAGGGTTTTTCCTTTGTGATTGCTTGCTTCATGTTTTGCCGCTATGGCAAGCAAATTGACCTATGTTATGTCTTACCACAACCATTTGGCTTTGTTGCTGAAAAATAACCGATTGCTTTGTTTTAGCCAAACAGGGTATAAGTAATTAGTTGTTGCAAGCCTTTTTGTTATGTTTCATTTTCAGTCTTTTTTTTCAATGTTTGGCTTTCATTAACTGATGAAAGTAGAAAATGCAAAGGCAAGTCTTTAGCCACTAACGATATGTTCTTTTCTCCATGTCTTTTTTGTTTTTTGATGTTTATGTTGTGTTCTGTCTGAAAAGAAAGGATATTACTTGCTAGATGGAATGGGTATAAGATGTTTATTGATGTTGTGTAAAGGGGTTTTTAAGTGCTGGTATGTTTTGTACATGCTCGTAATGGAGATTTTGTTTAATGCTTAATTGTGTTAGTATAAAAAGTAGGGAAGATTGATATTGGCTCTTGGCTATTTTTCATCCCAACAAGGGAATGGTATACATTTGTGGGCACCTTGTATGAGTATTGAGGGTGGGGGGTATGTTTGTTTGTAATGAGAGGGTATATTGACCAATATCCATGTGGTGTGTCTTTATCTCAAATTCTATAATTGATGGAGGGGAAAATTGTTATCCCTCAATATTAATGAAAGTATGTTCTTAGTTTTTTTAGAAAAAAGTAATATACCAAAACTAAAAAATTACTTTTAATTAATTTACTTAAGATAATAATTTATACTTTATTATTTTGTTGCATTTGTAGATATTTATTGTTACTTATTATATATTTACTCTTATTATTATCATTTATATAATAAAGTTTCATTGTCTTGTAATCAACCAAGTCATCTAGAATCATGCCAAAAGCTTAAGTATATATTAATTGATAATTTTTTTAATTTCTTAGTGTTGTTTGGACTAAGCCTTTTTCTTTTTATTTGTGTTGAGGTCAGGGAGTTTGGGTTCAAGGAGTACAGCATAATTCATCACTCTTAGATTCAATGGACTTAATCGACTTACTCGAGATTATTTAGTAAATAAAAACCTCATATTGTTGCGAATTCCCTATTTGCTAAATATTCTCAAGTAGGTAGGTTAGGTCCATAAAATCTATTAGTGCAGTTGGCAATGAAGCCTTCGAATGGAGAACAGACAAAGACTGTAGAACAAATCATAGGCTTAGATGATGCACAGTGTTTTACAAACTTTAAAGGAGATGAAAATTGGAAGTTTGTAAAACACCGACATCATCTAAGCATATGATTGAGTGTTTTTGCAAAAGGTTAGTTTACATCTTTTTCAACGCCTAACATAGTGATTGTCATTGGTCTTCAATTTTGTTCCTTTTATTCTCATTAGATGTAATAGGCTTAAGGCAATGTAACCAAAAAGGGGGGTGAATTGGTTATCAAGAAAAAATTCCTTCTTTAAAATAGAGTCACGAGAATATTTAGAAATTGCAGTGGAAACAAAAAACAGAGTATGAGCTGAAAATAAATGTGTAGAAAATAAAAAATACTCGGTCAGATTTTTATAAAGGTTTGGCCTTAGTTGCCTATGTCATTTCCCTTTATAGCATAAGGCGTTTGAATCCACTAATAAATTGTCTTTCAAGGAGTAAGCATAACCTTCAGACAAATACTGCTTTTTCGAGAGGAACAAGCATAACCTCACAAAGTCATTGCCTTTTCAAGGTTAAAGCACAACCTTTCAAAAGTCTCTGCCTTTTCAAGGTTAAAGCATAACCTTTCACAAAGTTTTTGCCTTTTCAAGGTTAAAGCATAACCTTTCTACCTTTTCCAACCGAGGTATAACCAGTACCACCTTTTTTGGAGAGGTATAACCAAATACAATAGTGGATTATAAAGATTTCATCTTTTTGACCTCTTAACAAGGTGGATGAGCTATTAAGCACAAAAAGATGAGAACTTTATGAGAAATAAAGACTGATGAAATAATATCTTAGCTCAAAAAGTTACAGAAATGAGGAAAGGAATAAACTTTCTGGTTTTCCTTCTCACTCTCTTTGGAAAGGAAGGAACTTTAAGCTTTTTTTGGTTTCAACACTCTCTACTAAAAAAGGAATGATGTTTCTCTTGTTTTCCTCTTCTTCTTTTTCTTTTTTTCTCTCATTTTAATGTCTCTCAAATGGGTATTTATATGCGTGGAAGTTTCTTGCCTATTGGAGTAAGATTCAAAAAGAATTGCTGTGCTTTGTGCCAATTGTCTCATTTTTGTCATCCATGTAGAATCGACATGTTCTGCTTGAGGTGTCGATTCTTTGTATTTCTAGAAAATCTATACCTTTTTGTTTTTCCTGAAAATTGACATGTTGTGCTTTTAGTGTCGATTCTTCTAAAAATTTGGTGCCAAGTTGAAAATTCAAATTTAATTTTAGGCGTTCCGTCCTTATCCATTCCCCATCTCTTGTTTTTTCTCCAAGTTTATGACTTTTCTCTCTAAAGCTTCCAGAATCGACATGTTGTCTTCCAAGTAATGATTCTTGATGGCCAGACTTGTGCATTTTCTTCAGCCCTATTTCTGCCTCTTTCTAGAATCGACTGATAGCTCTATTTTATATAGTTATTTGGTCACAATTTTAGGTGTAGTTTGTCTAAGTTCTTGAGATTTAGTTTAAGTATTAGTTATTTTTAGTCATTTATTTTATTTAAGTTAATTATATTAGGTTCAATTGCTTTAAGTTATTTTATGATATTTTGCTTTAAGTTTAGCTATTATTTAAGTTAGTTTGTTGCTTTTGTAGGTGTGCTATGAAAAATGTGATATTTTGTTAAGAATAATGCATCCAAGGTGTAGACTTTCACTACACATGTTTCGGTATTTCGAGCATATCTTTCACTATAGAAGTCTAATTTGTTGGCTCCATTAGTTTTTGATGATAATAAAACATTCCCATTCATTTGTGTCTAATATCTCCTCTTGAGTGTGCAGGACAAATATTGTATGCAATAACTAATCAATCATTCAAATGCACATATCAAAGAGCATAGGAATAAGGAAGTCACAATTGATCAACAAGACAGAAGCCCTTTAGTCGATTAATGAAAAGTTAGTCAGCCGAGATTTAAATCAAAAGTTGACGGGCTGAAGAGTATTGAGAAACAGAACCAACTTAGTCAACCAAGGAATGAGTTAGTTGACTAAGTGCACACTGCCAGAAACTAGGATCAGAAGACAGAGACAACTTAGTCGACTAAGATATCGGTTAGTCGACTAAGAGCATTCTGCCAGAAATTTTGAATTGTGCACTAGAAGACAAATTAACAGCCAAAATTGCTACCAAACTGTTTCCAACGGTCAAAAACTATCTAACTCACATCAGAGCTAATTTTCCAAGTATAAAAGAGGGTTCCAACGACTAGAAATGTAATGAAGGCTTCCAAGAACACAAAAAAAAGAGCTGAAAAACTCTCAAATATGCACTGCTCATTTACTGCACTCAACTCTCATCTTTGTAATTGTAAGCTTCACTTCACTTGGTTCCATTTAGATCAACCTTGTGATCATATGTACACTCTCTTCACTTTTCTCTTTGTATTCTTAGAGTGAGTAAGTCACTCTAAGTGATTATTTCAAGCTAGGATCGCTGATTGTGTTAAGGTTCTAACATAGCCTTGAAAAGTTAGGTGTTGGGTTTTAGTTGATCCCGGTAAAAACTATTGTGAAAGGTTTTGGCTAAGCCTGGTAAAAGTCATTGTAAAGCTTGGTGAAAGCTTGTGAATTTAACCGGTTCATAGTGGATTAGTTTGGAAAATCCTTGGTTGGATAATCAAGGTAGTGGATGTAGGTCTTAGATCGAACCACTCTAAATTGCTGCGCGTTGTCTACTCTGTTTTTATTTTCATTGCTTTTCAAATTAGTTCCTCATCTTGTCAAGAGCTAAAAAGTGCTATTCACCCCCCTCTAGCACATTTATTTGGGACCACCAAGTGGTATCAGAGCCTAACCCTTGTTATTAAGGTCTAAAACCCTTGGGAAGATCCAAATGGCTCTACAAAAATCAATAGTTTCTAAGGGACAATCAACAAACAAACCACCTTTGTTTGATGGCTCTAACTATCCTTATTGGAGCATTAGGATGTCAATATATATTAAGACAATTGATTATGAGATGTAGGACGTCATAACTGACGGACCATTTATTCCTTCAACTCTAAATGTAGTGACAAATGAGATGATCCCTAAACAAAGGTCTAAATGGATTGACATTGAAACTAAAAAGGTCTAGACCAATGTTAAAGCAATCAACACATTGCATTGTGCTCTAACTCCCACCGAATTCAATAAAGTTTCAAGCTGTACTACAACAAAATAGGTGTGGGATAAACTTCAGATTATCCATGAAAAAACTTCTCAAGTCAAGGAGTCCAAGATAGCCCTATTGACCCATAATTATGAAATGTTTAACATAGAGCCTGGTGAAGATATCACCAGCATGTTAGATAGATTCACAAACATCACAAACAAATTAAGTCAACTTGGCAAACCAATTCCCGAGCATGAGATTGTTAAAAGACTTCTTAGAAGGCTACCAAAAAATTGGAAGCCTAAAGTGACCATAATCCGAGAAGCCAATGACCTAAATGTTATAACTCTAGATGAGATTTATGGTTCTCTTTTTACTCATGAGCTAGAACTCAAGGAAGAGGAAGAAGAAGATAAGAGGGAAGCAAAAGAAAAGAAAAAGAGCATTGCACTAAAAGCCAGCATTCTTGAAGAAAAGTTGGAAGAGTTATCATGTGATGATGACAAAGAGTTGCCACTAGTTGCAAGGAAATTCAGAAAGCTTATGGGCAAAAGAAACTGGAGATTGGCTAGAAGAGGGTTTAGAAAAGATCAAGATTCTTCATGGAGAACTAGAAACAAAAATGACTCCAACAAAAAAGATGAGCTAACTTGCTTCGAATGCAAGAAGCCTGGACATTTTAAGTCCGAATGCCCATTGCTGAAAGATGAAACTCTAAAGAAAAACAAGAAATCAAAGAAGGCAATGGTGGCAACTGCTTGATCAGACAATGACACATCAAGTTCTAAAGGTGAGGAAGAAAAAGCTGAGGAAAGAGCAAACCTGTGTTTGATGGCACGGGATAATGAATCTGAGATATCCTCATCCCCTTGTGATATTTCTATTGATGATTTACAAGATGAGTATGAGTGCCTTTATGATGAATTTGAAAAACTCTTTTCGAAATACAAGACTTTAAAGAAAAAGACTGCATCTCTTGAAAATGATTTGGAAAAGATAAGAAAAGAGTTCAATTCTGTTTTTGAGCAAAGAAATTTTCTGCAAGTTGAGTTAAAACATTCAAAAATAGATTTTGAAGTTTTAAAATTAGAGTTGGACAATAAGTCTGAAGCTTTGCAAAAAACACTTGATGAAAACACAGCTCGTAAAAGTTTGAAAAATGAAACTTCAAAAAGAAATGTCTACTACAAGAAAAATTCTGCTAATGCATTATCTAGATGCTATAATTGTAATAAAATTGGTCATTTATTATATGATTGTTTTGAGAAAAGAAGCACACAGAAAATAAGAAAAATATATGTTCCAAAAGGATCCTATATTACAACTAACAATCAAGGACCCATCAAGGTACGGGTACTTATAAAGAAAAACCGAAAATCTGTCTTGTAGGTTAAGCTGCACTTAAAGGAGACATGTTCAAGAGCTCAACTCAAGAAGAAGCAGCCTTGGTATATGGACAGTGGCTGCTCAAGGCACACGATAGGAGATGAAATGCTATTTTCTAAGTTGGACAAAAGAATGGAAGGAACCATATCCTTTGGTGATGATTCAAAAGGTAGAATTCATGGTATAAGAACGATTGGTAAGAACTCCCAAACTCAAATAAGTCATGTGTTATTAGTTAAAGGCTTGAAACATAATTTATTAAGCATTAGTCAATTATGTGATAAAGGATTTAAAGTATGCTTTGATTCAAATAAGTGTGAAATGATAGATATAAGCACTAATAAAGTCTCATTTATAGGAAGAAGATTAAAGAATATGTATGTTGTATTTCTTGAAGATTTTGAAATGAATTGTGAAATATGTTTAGTGGCAAATGCTGAAAATGATAGCTAGCTATGATATAGGAGACTAGGACAAGTGAGCATGCATACTATGTCAAAATTAAGTAAGAAAAATCTAGTTGTTGGACTGCCAAATATAAAATTTGAAAATGATAAAATATGTGATGCTTGCCAACTAGGAAAGCAAGTTAGAACAGCCTTTAAAACCAAGAAAGTTGTTTTCACATCTAGACCTCTTGAATTACTGCACATTGATCTATTCGGCCCAATAAGTACAACTAGTCTAGGAGGAAAATCTTATGGCTTTGTAATAGTTGATAACTACTCTAGGTATACTTGGGTTTACTTCCTTGCTCATAAGAATGATGCTCTACCAGCATTTATAAGTCATTGTAGGAAGGTTGAAAATGAAAAAGGACTAACTATAGTTAGTATTAGGAGTGATCATGGAGGTGAGTTTGAAGGAGAAGAATTTGAGAATTTTTGTAATGAAAAGGGGCTGGATCATAATATTTCTGCACCTAGAACACCCCAGCAAAATGGAGTTGTAGAGAGGAAAAATTGAACCTTGAAGGAAATGGCTCAAACTATGCTATGTGAGAATAATCTACCAAAATACTTTTGGGCAGAGGCTGTTAATACAGTAGCTTATATCCTTAATAGAATATCTATAAGAGCCATGATATCAAAGACTCCATATGAACTGTACAAAGGTAAGAAACCAAATATTTGTCATCTTAGAAGCTTTGGTTGTAAATGTTTTGTGTTAAACAATGGAAAACAGTCCATAGGTAAGTTTGATGCAAAGAGTGATGAAGATATATTTTTAGGATGTGCATTAAACTCAAAAGCCTATAGAGTCTTCAACAAAAGATCTTTAATGGTTGAAGAATCCATCCATGTAGTTTTTGATGAATCCAATACCTTACAAAAGGAAATTTTTGATGATGAAAATGATACGGATGTCCTTGAAAGACAAATGGAAGAAATGAGTTTAGATGATGAGAAAAATAGTGAAGAAAATACCTTAGGTAGAGAAACAGAACCTCCACCTATAGAAACTCTGCAAAGAACTGAAAATCAGCATAATGACCTTCCAAGGAGTTGGAGATATGCAAAAGACGACCCACAAGAACTAATCATAGATGATATTTCACAAGGTGTTAAAACTAGGAGAGCAACAAGAGAGACTTGTGTGTTTTTAGCTTTCTTATCTCAAATTGAGCCTAAAACATTTGAGGAAGCAGAAAAAGAAGAAAGTTGGATATTGGCCATGTAAGAGGAACTTGATCAATTCAAAAGAAACCATGTATCGTCATTAGTCTCTAGGCCTATAAACCACCCTACCGTTGGAACAAAATGGATGTATAGAAATAAGGTAGATGAACAAGGGAATGTAGTTAGAAATAAAGCTAGGTTGGTAGCCCAAGGATACAACCAAGAGGAAGGAATTGACTATGATGAATCCTTTGCACCGGTTGCTAGGATTGAAGCCATAAGGTTGTTGCTTACTTTTGCATACTTTATGAATTTTAAATTGTACCAAATGAATTAAAGAGTGCATTTTTAAATGGATTCATTCAAGAGGAAGTGTATGTTGATCAACCACCAGGATTTGAAGACTTTGAAAAATCAGATCATGTTTTCAAACTTCACAAAGCCTTGTATGGATTGAAACAAGCTCTTAGAGCTTGGTATGAAAGGCTTTCAAAATTTTTGGTTAAAAAAGGTTATGTTAGAGGTAGTATTGATACAACATTATTTATCAAAAGATATTTAAAAGATTTAATTATTGTTCAAATTTATGTGGATGACATTGTGTTTGGTGGAACTAATGAGGCTTTATGCAACAATTTTGCTAAAGAAATGCAGGGAGAATTTGAGATGAGCATGATAGGTGAGCTAAAGTATTTTCTTGGTTTTCAAATCAAACAAAGTGAGAAAGGAATCTTCATCAATCAAAACAGATACACTCAAGACATGCTCAAAAGGTTTGATATGCTAAAGATGAAATCAATTTGTACACCAATGAGCCCATCCACCAGACTTGATTTAGATGAAAAAGGAAAGGATGTTGATCAAAAGCTCTATAGAGGTATGATCGGATCACTTCTTTATTTAACAGCCAGCAGGCCTGATATACAATTCAGTGTGTGTTTATATGCTCGTTTTCAATCTCAACCCAAAGAATCACACATGACTGCTATTAAAAGAATTTTTAGATACTTCATAGACACATAAACTTTAGGCATATGGTACCCTAGAGAACCATCTTTTAGCTTAGTTGGATATTCAGATGCTGATTTTACTGGCAGCAAAACAGATAGAAAGAGTACTAGTGGAACCTGTCAGTTTCTAAGTAGTATGCTTGTGTCATTGTTCAGCAAAAAGCAAAATTTAGTAGCTCTGTCTATAGCTGAAGCAGAATATGTGTCTCTAAGCAACTGTTGTGCTCAAATCTTGTGGATTAAACAATAACTAAAAGATTATGGAATGTCAATGAATAACATACCAATATATTGTGACAATACAAGTGTAATCAACATTTCAAAAAATCCTGTGCAGCATTCTAGGATTAAGCATATTGAGATTAGGCACCATTTTGTTAGAGATCACACAGTGAAATGTGACATTAAAATTGAATTTGTAAATACTTTACATCAATTAGTTGACATATTAACAAAACTTTTAAATGAGGATAGATTCTGTGAGATTAGAAGAAATTTAGGAATGGTTAGTATGTAAGAGCTTTAGGAAAAATTTTAAAATTTTCTCAAAAAGACAGTAGGCACTTAGTCAACTAAGAGAGACACTTAGTTAACTAAGAGTGTTCTGTCACTTTAAATAATAAGACTCAGTTAAGTTAGAAAGAAAAAGAATAAAATAGTAAACAAAAGCAGTATACCGAGTGAAGAAAATGGGTAGAAAATACTGTCTTATGAAAAATAAAATATGAGGCAAAATTTGAATTTTGAATAGGAGAAAAACTGACAATATTTAAAGGGGAGACAGACGATTTTTAGAGAAATTAAACTGCCTGTTAACTCATTTCCCCTACATTTTCTCTCCTCTGAAACTAACCCACCCAAAACTGAAACCGCTTCCACTCAGATTCTAAAAGCCCTCGATCAGAATTCTCTCAAATCCAAAATAGCAAAAACCTCTTTGACCAAAGAGATTGCTGAGAATAAGAAAGGAAAACTGCCACTAGAAAAAGGCATACAAGCATAAATACAGAAAAAGAAACAGAAAATTAGGTCTGCATCAATGAGTGAAAATTTTGGAAAATAGCAGAAGGAAAAGGAACAAAAAACAGAGAAAAAGAAAGAGAAGGAAAAATCATCTAAGAAAGGTAACACCTCATCTTTTAAGTTTAAGAACAAAGTACATGAAGATAGATACAAGAAATTAGAGAATGCCCCCATTACTTGTGAAAAATAAATTGACTAGGATAGTTTCAATGAAACCCCAAAACTTCAGACAAGTTTATTTGATTATTTTGAGGAATTAAAACTAAAGCAGTATAGTACCTTTAAGAATCAATCCTACAGTGCCAGTTTGGTTAAAGAGTTTTATGCAAGTATTGCGTTAGGAAATGAGGAACTTGAAGATTCTACTAATTATCTTGATGATGGCCTGAATGTGTTTTTAAATGGAAAGGAGTTTATTGTAACCGCTGCTGACCTAGGAAATTTACTTAAAGTCGAAAGTGAAGAAAGAGAGTTTGAATTCCCTAAAAATTATGACCCATCCTCCTTGTGGGAAATAATTACAGGGAAGAAAGAAAAATACTCCTTAAAAAGTAATGTCGGACTGATTACCAGTCCTCAAATTAAGATTTTGCATTACTTTATAGTAGTAAACATTCATGGCAGAAGTGGCAATTTTAGCTACATTAGCCTTCAGGACTTATGGCTAATGGAGCATGCATTCAATGCTACTCCCTTGAATCTAGGTCAATTTATGGTTGAAAGGATGAGAAGAACCTGTACAGGAGACAAGATGAATCTGCCATATGGGAATGTCATCACTTCTCTAGTGTAGAAGAAACGAATTTGGACTAAAAGATATGCAATGGACCTGGTAAATAATAGAGACCAGGCTATCTACTTAGGTAGTCTGCCAAAGATAGGTTACAAGTTAGATGGAGAAACTTTTGTTAAATCACCCAAGGTGTCAAGACCCAAATTCTGGGTCATGACTGGTGTATGGGCCCAATGGACGTAGTCCACTAAGCCCAAGCAAGCCTATTAATCTGACATGTTCATCATTCCATCCTAAACTATTAAGTCATATATCATAACTTAGAATCAAAATAATATTCAGCATTGCCACTTCATATTCGCATACCAAACAAGTGTATATACACTGTCTACACATGTATCTTAATAATTCACATTAGGTTCGTCTATACATAACAAAAAGAGACTCGGACGAATGTATAGCTACTGAATGTCGAGACACCTACCAAAAGATGGATACAAGCCCATGAGGACACCTCATCCTAGTTACCGGCTGTCTCTGAATCTGAAAATATGAAGTTGAAAGCGATGAGCATAAACTCAGTGAGTGAACAAGAAGGGAACAAGCATACCATAAGGAATGTTTATCGAAATCATGATGCACTCATTTTCTCAAAACAATGCAATTTGTTCTAGTTCTTAGTAGAACCCCTCATGTAAACCCCTCATGAGTAAATCACTTAAAAGATCCATACTCAACTATTGTACCAAAGAATCGAAAAATATAACAAAACCCACAAGTTAGTAAAATGGACAGAAAGTTTCTCGCTGCAGAGAGAATGAATCTCGTTGCAGCGAAGATAAGAACATCAAGGAAAAAGTCTCCTTTTCCCTTAAAACAAGTCATCTTGCTAAAATAACAATAGCAACATGTAACACATGTAAACTCCCAAATTTCAACAAATAGAATGCTCACATATTTGCATGTACAACCATATACCCATCATCATCAAGCACACCATCCCATCATCATCATCATGCACACCATCCCATCATCATCATTCCCAGCTCATGCGCACTCCCTACTCGCACATGGCTAGGTCATCACCGGGTTATGTGCACTCCCTACTCTCACATAACCAGGTCATCACCAAGTTATGTGCACTCCCTACTAGCACATAACCGGGTCATCATCGGCTTATGCGCACTTCCTACTCGTACATAGCCGAGTCAATATCATTACACAACAATGTATTCATATATATATATCAACACAATGTGGTAGTGCATGAATCAATAATAGTCACATGTCACAACATGAAGACAATCTATCAAAAGCTTGTTCCTAAGGCACTTGTTTTTATGA
>NC_030851.1:28380280-28428548 GCF_000208745.1 Theobroma cacao
GTAAATCTCAAGTAAAAATAAAGAATTTTCACTTTACCTTGCTTAATTCCTTGGAATCCCACACTTTTTCTTCAATTTTCCCACCTAGGGTTTGTGTTCTTTCCTTTCCTCTTCACTTCATGCTTTGGCCAGCCATATGGGTAAGACTAAGAGAGTTTTAAATAGATTTTACAAGGAAATTCTAGAATGATCCAAGCTTGACACATGGCATGTTTCCATTGGTCCATATGTAAAACTTATCCATTAAGCAATCTCTCTCCACCATATAAAATGTTTCAATTATCCACAATGTAAAATGTTAATGGCTGAAATCCATGGGCATGACAAGTGTTAGGTGGTGTAAAATTCCAAAATTTCAACTTTGCCCCCGTAAACTCATAAAATTACCGTTTTGCCCCTAGAACATGAAAATCATCAAAATTTTTATTTCCTTGTCATTTCACCCATATTTTCATCATTCATGTATTCTTTAGGCCTACTTAAGCCATAATATTGTTGAAAACTTACTTTTATGGGCTTATTGAGAAAATGACGAAATTACCCTTGATTAGGGATATCGCATATATTTCTATCTACGAGTCTATAAAAGTCAAGGTCTCACACAAGGTCTCTACAATACTAGCACATACAAAGGCAACACTCTCACCATTTTCCAGTGAAATGATTTTCAATCTGTTGATGAGAATGAATGGGAAGCTTACAAAGCAATCTGCAAAATTTGTGAAAATGGAATAAAGACTTGCAAAGATTGAAAATATGATAAAGGAAAAAGGGAAATCCATTGCTGAGCTTGTAGCTAAAGACACTTAAGCAACTCCAAGCCCAACACCAGCAAGGGAGGCTGCTGAAGGCTCTGCCTTCCTAGCTGAGAGCTCTGGAGGCCCTACTCCTCAAGCTAAAGATGCTGAACCAATGATTGACCTTGAAGCTGAGCTTGAAAAAGAAAAAAGATCAGATAAGGGAACTGAAGTTCTTGGATCTCTTGATGGCACCTCTCCACCTATTCAAGATCCACAACCAGAACCTCAACCATCTCCTCCACATTCTGAAGAGGTTTCAATCATGGGTCTTTTTCATCAAATGGTTCATGAGGAGCAAGCTAAGAAAGAAGTAGCTAAAGCAAAAACACAACAAGCCACATCTGCACCAACTCATACTATAGAAGGGCAATCTAGGAAAGGAAAAGAAAAAGCCACTACTGATCCACAAGCCAAATCAAAACCACCTGGTAAAGGCATCAAGAGAATGGCAACCAAGACAAAATTCCTTGAAAGAAGAAAATCCTCCAGAATTGTTGAAAAGTCTAAACCAGCAACTATCTCTTCTCTTGAACCTCCACCACAAAAATCACCATCAAAATCTTCTCCTAAACCTCTCAATGTCAAATATTTCACTGATGATGAGTCCTCTCCCTCATCCTTTTTAGAAGATAATTAAGCATCCTTGAGATTTGATGATGACAAAAAGGGGGAGAAGTGGAAAGCAAAGGGAAAAGAAAAATAAATTACAAAAAATTTTAAGGTAGAGGTACTAGAAATCTAGGTGAAATTTAGGGTGTTAAATCTAACTAAGTTGTCTATGGTAGTTTGTTGAAAATTGGATACTGATCATTGTGCTGAGACATTGTTTATTTATTTTGTTCTGTAATGTGTTGAAAACCTCTGTTGTTAATGATTGATGCTAAAAATGTGTTGAAAACTTATTCTAATAATCCACTGAAACTTATTCTCATGATATTTTGGTTGAATTTTGAATGAATGTAATGCTGATAAGCTGATGATTGAATATTTAAAGCTATTATTGAGTTTCTACTACTGTTTAAAGATTTGATGCTGATATTGAGCTGTTATGCTGACAATTAATTGTTGATATGATATTGTGAGTGAGATTTGGATGAAAATAAATATGAATGCAAATATTTTTGACTAGATGGTTTATGGCATTTGGCTTTGGAATGGATTAAATCTGGGAACTATACGATAGACAACATGCTAAAATAGTAATAATGTTCTGTCATTCTGTCACTTCCTGCTTATTATTTCATAAGCCTATATAAATACATTTTGTCAAAAATTTGAACCCTTACATGTCATTTATGTATGACGAGAATAAAAACATGCTGAGATGAATAATAAAACTATGCACACACTAAGGGCGATCACACACTTAGGGGGAGGAAAACCACCATTTTGTGTAAAACTAAAAAGAATAAAAGGACATTGTGCTGTTAATCAAGGAATGTTTTGTCATCATCAAAAAAGGAGAGATTGTTGGCTTCATTAGTTTTTGATGATAATAAAACATTCCCATTCATTTGTGTCTAATATCTCCACTTGAGTGTGCAAGAAAAATATTGTATGCAATAACTAATCAATCATTCAAATGCACATATCAAAGAGCATAGGAATAAAGAAGTCACAACTGATCAACAAGACAAAAGCCCCTTAGACGATTAATGAAGAGTTAGTCAGCTAAGATTTAAATCAAAAGTTGGCGAGCTGAAGAGTATTGAGAAACAAAACCAACTTAGTCGACCAAGGAATGAGTTAGTCGACTAAGTGCACACTGTCAAAAACTAAGATCAGAAGACAGAGACAACTTAGTCGACTAAGATATCAGTTAGTCGACTAAGAACATTCTGCTAGAAATTTTGAATTGTGCACTAGAAGACAGATTAACAGCCAGAATTGCTACCAAACTGTTCTCAATGGTCAAAAACTATCTAACTCACATCAAAGCTGATTTTCCAAGTATAAAAGAGAGTTCCAACAACTAAAAATGTAATGAAGGCTTCCAAGAACACAAAAAAAAGAGCTGAAAAACCTACAAATACTCACTGCTCATTTACTGGACTCAACTCTCATCTTTGTAATTGTGAACTGCACTTCACTTGGTACCACTTAGATCAACCTTGTGATCATAGGTACACTCTCTTCACTTCTCTTTTTGTATTCTTAGAGTGAGCAAGTCACTATAAGTGATTATTTCAAGCTAGGATCGCTTGTTTGTGTTAAGGTTCTAACTTAGCCTTGAAAAGTTAAGTGTTGGGTTTTAGTTGATCCCGGTAAAAACTATTGTGAAAGGTTTTGGCTAAGCCTAGTAAAAGCCATTGTAAAGCTTGGTGAAAGCTTATGAATTTCACCGATTCATAGTGGATTAGTTTCGAAAATCCTTGGTTGGATAATCAAGGTAGTGGATGTAGGTCTTGGACCGAACCACTCTAAATTGTTGTGCATTGTCTACTCTGTTTTTATTTTCATTGCTTTTCAAATTAGTTCTTCATCTTGCCAAGAGCCAAAAAGTGCTTTTCACCCCCCCTCTAGCACATTTATTTAGGACCAGCAAAATTAACATGATTTTTAAACTGCCAGAAAGTTAAGAGGTAGTGTTACAACTTTCATGTTTACTACTTTTCTAGTTCAGCTTCGAAGAAGGGGAAAATCATGTCACAAGTCAAAGCAATGCAGCAAAACCTAGACATTCAAGACAAAGCATGGAAGGCCATGGCCTTGGAAGCATGAGTGCCACAGTGCTGCGACAAGGTAAGAACACTTCAACAAAATAGAGGACTCGATGTCGTGGCCTCCAAAGAGGCAACGCCATGGTGCCCGAAAAGAAAAGCTAAAAAAAAAAAACTGAGAGCACAATGTTGCGGCACCCAAAGAGAGAAAACCGCGATGCTCGCTATTGTTGATTTTATCATGCAAGTGTACATATCATAACAAGTAATGTAATAGTAAGTAGAATGTTGAATCCTATAAAGAATTGTACCAACTTCTGCTAAATACGAAAATTAACACAACTTAATCCTATTTAAACAACCGAATTAAAGTGAATAATTAAAAGCAAAACTAAAACTAAATAATAACTAAATGAAATTTAAAAGCTAATAGGCAAAACTTTACTCGAAAAAATCAATTAATAAAAAGCCTAGGATTACAATATCTCTCAACACTTCATCTGAATCCTTTATCTCTCTTTAAATTTACTTTAAAGGATTGAATTGCTAACTTAGAGTCCCAATTTATTTATAAGTCTTTGTTGAGGTTCTTATGAAAAATATCTTTCCTAATTAATTTACTATATGTCTATGTCTATATAAATTCAATTGAAAAAAGATTCATTAAGTTTGTATTCTAATCTTGGCTATATGCGACATATAGGTATATGTAGATCTTATATACAAATCAAATCACCCAATCAACTGAGTGAATTTGAACGCATGCTATTTCATTCTTGTCCTAATTTAAACTCCCTTCGTCAAGTTGTATTTAGATATACAAATCAATTTAATTGGTGATGAAGCAATTAAAAGCGTTAAATATAAAATTGGAATAAACAACTCATACTCATTGATAATAAGCTAAAGATAGATAAAGAATTCAAACTACATGTTGAGTTCAATCATAATCTTAGAAAAAGTAAATTAGTCATCACTAAAGATAAAAATATAGTCCAAAGAAATTTAACCATTGTAACAATTCAAGAAAAACAAATAATAAAAAGAAAAGAACAAAAATTGAAGATTTGTCAGATCTTCAATCATTAATCTTGCACAATGTTTCTTGCTTTTTTTTATTGTTTTTCTTTGGAGAAAACATAATCAAAACTTTTTCTTTGATTGCCTCAAAGTTGCCTTTTAAAAGCTGATAACTCTATTATATAGAGTTATTTTGCTGCATTTTGGATGCTAAAATCGTTAAGTCCTTGTGTTTTTAAGTTAGTTTTAGGTAGTTTTAATATCTTTTTATTAATAACTTTAAAACATGTTGAACTACTCTAATGCAAGTAATTCTAGCTTATTTTCATGTTAAAAGTCCTAATTTGAGTCATCACTGATTTAGTCTTTGTTTAGGAAAGTCGTGACGCTGGATGCTGAAGTTGGCCAAGTTATTGTCTGAGTATGGAGCACCGTAACACATAAGGAGCAAGGTCGTGGAAGCTTTAACCTGTATTAGTGAAAAAATAATCCGCATTTCGGGATTTTTAAGTCTAAGGGTATTTGAGAGATTATAAATAGGACTTTTTCATCAAATGAGAAAAAAAGACAGAGTGGTAGCTTTTTTAGAGAAAAAATAAGAGTTCTACATAAAAGGAAACAAAAAGAAATTGACAAAGATTGAGGATCAGAATCGATAGAAAACCTATTCTTCACTTTAGTTTTGCTTTCTTTCTCTTTCTTTCATTGTAAACATGAATTATGTTCTTGAGAAAATGTTGTTTGCTGCAGAAATGATTAACTAAATTATTTTTCTAGGATAGTGGTGGATTTCAACATGTAATCTGAATATTTTGTTTCTCGTTTATTTATTATGAATGGGTATGGTGATGTTTATTCAATTATGTACTTATTGCCTTTGATTGTTTGATCAGTAATTGATTGGTTATGGAAATCTAAATGAAACTTGACAAAGTAATTTTATATTAGACTAAGCAATTGTTCATGTCACTTAGAAATTAGCAGATCTAATTAGCAATTAGGGTAGACATACACCTAAATATTGCATACAGTTAAATTAGAACACTTGCTTAATGAACCATATTTAATTGATTACTATAGACATATAGTGACCCAATTAAGTTAGGTATGTGTACAAGTATCTCAAAGAAGACATGTACATAAATTTGGATTTTATGCTAACAACACCACCCATGAATTTAACTTAAGAAAAATGTATTCCAGATGAAATGTTAAGTGAACCCATGATCTTAGGCCTTTAATCTATTACTTTTCTAGTAAATTTTCAGCCTTCATTCCTTAGTTTAGTGTTTAACTAAATTTAGTTTTTAATTAATCTTTCAAAATATAAGTTACTTGGATAAGATTAGTCTGTTAAAATTTTAGTACCCAGTGAGAATTTAAGAGCAAATCCCTACGGAGATACGATACTGGACTTACTATCTATATTACTTATTCGATATGTATACTTGCATGTATTAAACCAACAACAAAGCCTCCAAAAAGACCTAATTCTGCCAAAATTCAAAAAAGGAAAGCCTGAATATCGTAACTCGGTGCTACAGCCTTCTTCATTGGTTGCCACAATGCCTTTCTCTTGGGTGATAGTGTAATGCCTCAAATCTGCTAAGGTGTTATGGCCTTGCTTCACCAGCGTCATGGCGCCATCTCTCTAGTTCTTGTATGGTCACTTGGCATCAAGGGCACTACAGCCTCCTTCTCTCCAAGGTTGTGGCCTTTATTTTCTCATGTTGCCTTGTGCAAAAACTACAACAATCCAACCTTTTCCAACATGCTTTTCACCTCGCTTTGATCTGAACTTGGTGAAGTGGTAAACATGAAAGTTGTAGCCCTATCTCTTATGTTTTTAATGGCTTAAGAATAACATCAATTGGACTTCTGTAGCAAGAGTTATGCTTAAAATACTACAATATGTACAAATAAAGCTATCACCATACTTGCACGAATTATCACCAAATAAGGTCTTTTCATCAAATTTCCTACAAAAACAATAAAAGAGATCAACAATAACTAAACTTAAAGATATTTAAAGTAATTTAACATAAAATTAAACTAAAATAACTTAAACAAAATCACTCGACATGTATTGAAAACAACTAAAATACTTAATTTCAAATTTAAAATCTCAAAGATTTAGCTACATAAACCCTCAAAATGTGATAAAATAACTCTATACAATAGATTTATTACTTCCAAGTTAGAGAGGAGTTTTGGTGCATTCGAACTTTTATTTTGACATGAACTTGAGCTCTATTTAACCCATTTTTTAGAAGCATGTTTAGGAATGAAAAAAGCAAGAATTAAGCAAGGTTTTTTTGAATAAAAAGAGGAATTCAAGGTAGCAAGAAAGCAAAGAAAACAAGGAAGATTACAAATCGAAGACTTGACAAATCTTGGAGTTCTTTCTTCTTTTATTATCTTTATACTTTATTTGTTTAGTTTTGATGGTTATACTTTTTTGGATGATTTTTTAGTAGTCATGTGAAACTAAATATTTAACCTAGAATTGCAATTGAACCCAATGTGTACTTTAAATTTTTAATATTCTTTCTTGTTTATGATTGATAGTGTTTGAGTTATTTATTTCAATCTTGTTTTGAATGCGCTTGATTATTTGATCACCGATTATATTGCTTTAGAAACCTAAACAAAATTGGAAGAGGGAGTTTAGAGTAAGCCATGGATGAAGTAGCATTTGTTCAATATCAATTGCATGAGTTGATTGATTTAATTCGCGTGTAAGGTAGGAATATACTTACTGGTCATATGTAGCCATAATGAGAGTTTGAGCTTAATGAGTCTTTCTTAATTTCAATTTGCATAGGAATATAGTAAGTTGATTAAGGAAGATATTTTTATAAGTATATCAGAAGAGACTTATAAATATATTAGAACTCTAGGTTAACAATTGGAGCCTATCTAGTAAGCAAAGAGAGAGTAAAAGAGATTCAGATGAAACATTGAGGGGATATTGTGGTTTTAGACTTTTGGTTGATTGATTCTAGTTAAATTATTACTTTTGCGTTTAGTTTTAGTTTTTTTAATTTTCAGTAGTTTTAAATTCAGTTGTATGGATAAAATTAAGTTGTGTTAATTTTAGTACTTAGCCAAAAGATTTAGGCAATTTTTTGTGAGAACGAATTTTACTTTCTACTATATTACTTGTTAACGACACCTGCACTTGCATTGTAAATTCGACAACAAGTTTTTTACGCTATTGCTGAGGAATTTGTGCCAACTTTTCTTTGTTAATATTAATACCAAGCAATCTCAGTCTTAATTCAAACTTTATTTTTCTTCATTTTTAGGTACTTTCAGTTGTTGCATGCAAAAAGTGAAAAGTTTGGAGATTGTTCATTTTTATCCAAAAATCAAAAAGACTCTTTGAAGATTTTGAAAAGAAAATTCACAACCTTTAACTGAATTCGAAACAATGGCTAATGAAAAGAAAAGAACAAGTCCTTGCAAGAATATGTTGTACTTCTCATTTAAAGCTTTCGCTCTAGCTTCCGTAGACCTACTATTCAAGCCAATAACTTTGAGATTAAGCCAACAATCATTCAAATGATTCAGACTTTAGTTCAATTTAAGGGATTGTCAAATAATGATCTTAATGCACATATTATGAAGTTCTTCGAGATTTGTGATACATTCAAGACTAATGACATTTCTGATGATGCCATTAATAGAGGCTTTTCCCATTTTCACTAAGAGACAAGGCAAAGAGTTGGTTGAATTCGCTTCCAATTGGTTCCATTAATACTTAGGATGATTTGGCTTAGAAATTCTTGGCTAAATATTTTCCACCAACTAAAACAGCCAAGATGCGGGATGATATCATCACTCCTTCACACAATTCGATTCTAAATCATTATATGAGGCTTGGGAGAGGTATAATGTGAGACCTTGATCTTTATAGACTTGTAGCTAAAAGTAGACACGATATCACGGACTAAGGGTAATTTCGTCATTTCCTTAGTGAGCCCCTAGAAGTATGCTTTCAAACATTATTAAGGCCTAAGTAGGCCTAAGGCATAAATGAATGATGAAAATAAGGATAAAATGACAAAGGAAATAGAAATAATGATGATTTCCTAGGTAAGGGCAAAATGGTCATTTTTTATCTCGAGTTGAAATTTTTAAGTTTTCGTGAACTCGAGTACTTTTAGACTATTATGGACTTTGTCTCAATGTTAAAGGAGTAAAAAAGAGTGCATAAAGGAAAGGAGGAAGACAAGTGGCCTTGTTAAAAGCATTATTGTAAATTGTATGAAAATTGGATAAACTTTAACATTAAATATCTAATCTCCAGTAGCTTTTCTTCAGTTTTCCAGCAGCTTCTCTTCTTCTTCTTCTTCCTCCTATCCTCCTCTCCATTCCATGTTTCTTTGCACTTTTCATGGAAATATCCTTTGAAACCTTTAAAGCTTCCCTAAATAAGCTTTATTTCTCATGTTTTTCTACACCCTTTCGTAAGGTTTTTCATGCTCTTCCCTAAATAAGTGATTTCCCTTATTAGCTTGGAAGAATTTTGGAAAGAAATTCAATTACAAATCCACTAAGGTGAGTGAACTTGCATTTAAAATATTTTGGGAAATGTATTGGTATTTGGATGAAGCATGTGAATGATTTTTATTTGATTTTTCCTTAAAGATTATGCATGGGAACAAGCCTTTATTAAAACGTTTTATGTGGTGAGTGTGCAATATGATGAATCCTTGTGCTCCTATAGGACACTAATAATATATATATATATATTGTCATGACTCGGTACTCCCCTCAAGCCCGTGACAACCCGTCGCGGTGTCCCGATGAACACTCATTACCCGGAATGTCAACTCGAACCCCGCAAAACTTTAATATCAGTTTCTCATTCCCCCTATGAGTAACCATTGCTAAATATCATGTTTTAAAAGATTTTAAGCTATTTCCAACTTAAAACAATAAAAAATTAATTTTTGTCTCACAATGGCATTTTAGTCATTTTTCCTTAAAAATTTCGAAATCCGCTAAAAATGTAATTTGCAAGTACAAAACACATAATTCACAATAAAAAATAAGTTTAAATATTTAAACCTTCATTTAAAATGAAATTATGATTATTTGGATATAATAAAATAAAATAAAAGAAATATTCAATAAAATATTTTATTTTCTTATAAAACAATATTTTTAGAGTTATCCGTAAATAATTTTTGCAGCGTAAAAGCAAAATAGATTCATACATACTGTAATATAGTAAGCCAAAGTATTTAATTTAATTTGCAATAACCAGTGGGTCCCCGAATAACCAAAAGTAAGGAGGACTGTGAACTTACAGTTTGGAGGATGCAAATCCAATGGTAGCCTCAATGAAACTAGCTATCTACAGCCTATTCTAAGCTTGAAATGGGTAAAAATGAGAGTGGTGAGATTATATAATCCCAGTGAGTAAACAAACATCATCCAAAATATCTTAAGTCGAGTAAATGGAGACGATTAAAATATTACATCTCACTATGTATTTCATAACATAAATATTCATTTCATTTAAATAATCAACATGGCTTATGAGTATCTTAAAAGCTTGGCTCCTGCCAAAATCATTCTCGGGAATATCGTGGCTGAGGCATTTAACCTAGTCCGCCAAGGCTGTTAAAAGGTTTCGTATACACATAAACATATTTTTAGTTTGAAAAACACAACCGTTCCTTGGCGTTAGCGAAGTTCATCATCACGAGGTGGTTCAGCGTGACGTGAACTCTAACCATACCTCAGGAGATACCCTACGCGCCTCTTCAACCGAGGTACATATATAACTGAATTTCGTGCCCTTCTAATAGGCTGGTCCACAGAACCCGCCCACCGCAGCAAGCTAAACCCACCATACAATAAAATTTTGATAGCATGACATGACTAATATTATACTACCTAGCTTGTAAATGTAAAACCAAACAATTCATACAGTTCACAAACTACAATTCCAACCAGTCATGCCAACACATTATCATAAGCCATCAATTAGAACCATAAATTTACAACACATCAAGTGGTCTCCAGTTACTCTATTTTCAAAGCCATCATTCAATTTCAAGACAATTTATAAAATCTTTTCATTTAAACACATTTTGTTTATAAAACCTAAAAATTAACCATTTAAACTCATTTTCCATAAAATTCACAAAATCTAATAAAAAGACCACTTTTGATAATTAAAATGATGATAAGGTTACTCATTATTTCTGGAGTCGAATTTCTAGAGTATTCTGACTACCGATCTTCAGGTACAATTTCTTTGCCCTTGGCGGAGGATTCACCACCTAGACATATTGCAAAATCAAGCAATTTACCACATTGGTGCTAAACCGTTATAAAACTATATGGATGCATGAAATGGAATGCAAATTGTTCGGATTATCGTCTAAACACAGTGTTCGCCTAATTCGATCTATCACTTAATTAATTGGCCAATATGTCCAATTCAACTCCAATTAACTCCATTTTTCTTCCAATTCTCCAAACCATCAATCACAAATCCAATAGCATAAAATTTAACAACATCACCTTCACATTTTCCCTTGGGAATTTCTGCCATGATGGGTACATCAATACTATAATTTTTCCTACTTGATTTTCTCACCGAAATTCATTATTTCCTAACCAAATCACATGAAATAACAATCAAAATCATCATCAATATTCCACATGGAGAATTCGGCCAATGATGGGTAATGGGAGAAAATGAATTTTTCTTATTAGCTTTTCAAGCTACACATCACTAACTAACTAAAAACACTAAAATACATTGAAATCTAACCAAATCAAGCATCAAAACTCCTCCCCCCATGTCCGGCCAGCAAGAGACCCATCATGAAACCATGTGATTCAACCATGGAAAATGCTAAAGAATGCATGGGAAAGGTAAATCTCAAGCTTTATTGAAAATATCTTACCTTTTTCACTTGTTTCCTTGAATTTTTCACACTTTTCCTTTGAATTTTTCCACCTAGGGTTCTTGTTCTTTCTTTTCTTCCTTTATTCTTCTTTGGCCGGCCATAAGAATGAGAAATAGGCTGATTTTGTGCTGAATTTAAAGCTAAATAATAAATGGATATAAACTTGACACATGTCACCATTCCATTGGTCCATGTGTCATACTTACCCATTAAGAAATCTCTCTCCACCACTTAAATTTTCTCAATTATCCATGATAATATTGGGTAAAATTCATGTGCTGGACAAGTGTTGGGTGGTGTAAAATTACAATTTTGCCCTTGGGGTGGCAAAATGACTATTTTACCCTTATGCTCAAAAAAATGTTGAAATTAAAATTTTTCACTTCTCAAACTCAAATTATGTTCTAAATAGTCAATCTTGATCAAAAACTTCTTCCAACATTCCAATTTTTAACCTCGGGTGGCAAAATGACCATTTTGCCCCTATATCATGAAATTTTCAATTTGACTCCAAATCAATCCTCGAACTCCGAATCACCATTTTAAGTCATTCTGGGGTTTTAAAATTCTCAATTTCATCTTAAAATCTCTATTTGGTCTAGTTCAAGGCTTAATTCAACTTAGTTGCACCACTAGGTACACTACCGACTTTTGACTATTTTTCGGGGCTTTCCAAGTATGCAAGCATATTGTCAATCACATGAATGACATGGCAAGTATTTTATAAGGTCGGGCTTGACATCTATATATATATATATATATATATATTTGCAATAGAAAGTTTATGAATATGGTATATGGTTGTAATGTATGTGAAATCTTGCATGTTGAACCTTGAAAATTGCTAAGTATTTTCAAATTGATTTTGTCATTGTAGCAAGATGGCCTTTTCTTGATATAATGAGAACTTTCTTCTTGGTGTTCTGTTTCTCACTTCTGCGAGAATGATTCTCGCTGCTACGAGAAACTCTCGGGTTGGGAGGCTGGCTACAGTCTTGTAACTCACTGCAGCGAGAATACATTCTAGCTGCAGCGAGATGTCTACAGGTGGTTTCGCTATAGTGAGAATGAATTCTCGCTGCAGCGAGAAACCTTCTGTCGTGCTTGCTACCTTGTTTGGTTTCTGTCATATTTTCCACTTCTTTAACATCATAGTTGATCATGGACTTCCAACATCAAGGAATTAATTAATTAAGTTTGAAATGAGGGGTTTTAGTGAGAAACCCTCGCTCGCTGCAGCGAGAAACCTTCTGTCGTGCTTGCTACCTTGTTTGGTTTCTGCCATATTTTCCACTTCTTTAACATCATAGTTGATCATGGACTTCCAACATCAAGGAATTAATTAATTAAGTTTGAAATGAGGGGTTTTAGTGAGAAACCCTCGGCCAGCTTATGATCATGCCTTTCCACTGTAGCGAGGATCAGTCATTTCGCTTGACTTGCTTGAATGCTACTAAAGTTTTCACTCTTCAAATTCTTTGTTGTGCATGGATCCTTCACCATCAAGTGATTAACCAATTATGGGTTTAATGAGGGGTTTTAATAAGAACTAAACTAAATTGCATTGTTTTTGAAAATAAGTGCATCATGATTTCTTAAAACTTTTCTTATCGTTTGCTTGTTCCCTTCCTTTGTTCACTCACTGGGTTTATACTCATTGTTTTCAACTTCATGTTTTCAGATCAGGAGGCAGTCAGTAACTAGGTCGAGGTGTCCTCGTAGATCATCTCCTTGGTAGGTATCTCGACATTCAATAGTTGTACTTTTGCCCAAATCTCTCCATTGGAAGTCGAGTATCCCTTTTATTGTGTATAGAGAAATCTGATGTAAATTATTAAGATGTATGTTTTAGACAATATATGTATATTTTGATTGGTAATGCCACTATGAGTTGGCAATGGTTAGCATTATTTTGGATTGAAATTATGAAATGTGACTTTAGGAACTTTTGATGGAATGATGAACAGGTCATATAAATAGGCTTGCTTGGGCTTAGTAAGCTATGCCCACTAGGCCCATGCGTCGGTCATGGCCCGAAAATTGGGCTGTGACATATAAAGACTAATTTAAAGTATGTAATCACCATAGGTTGCCTAAATGGATGTAAGTTTAGACTCTCCATAATGGTTTGCTTGGTCCAATTAGAACCACCATTAATGTTATATCAATAGTAGCACTGATGAGTAAATCCATTGATGAGGTTTATGACTTGTTAGAGGAGATGGTCTCCAATAATTATCAATGACCATTTGAGGGATTGGGTTTAAGGAAAGTTGCTAGTATTCATAAGCCTGATGCAATTAATGCCTTGATTGTACAATTGGTTGCTCTCATTAAGAAAATTGATATATTACGTGTCAATGTTGTTCATAGTCCTATTTTAACATGTGAGTTATGTGGAGATAAGCATCTCAGTGTTCAGTGTCTTATTACTAATGAATCTGCACAGTTTGTTGGAAATTTTAATAAGTAGTATAATAATCTATATTCCAACATTTACAATCCTAGTTGGAGGAATCATCTTAACTTTTCATGGGGTAACAATCAAAAATCTTTTTTAGTAGCAGAATCAAATTTTCCTCCTAGTTTTCCACCATAAGCTAAAGCTCCTTTGCTTGAGAAAAAGCCAACTATGGAAGAGAAGTTCATGCAATAAATGGCTAATGATGCTATCATCCAAAGTCAAACAACATCACTCAAGAATCTTGAAACACAAATGGGTCAGTTAGCTAATGCCACTAATAGTATAAATCAGGGTGCTTTACCTAGTGATACTGAACCCAATCTTAGAAAAGAAGGTAAGGAGCATTGTAAGGCAATACACTCAGAAATGGAAAAGAGGTAAGTGGTAGTAATGAGCAATCTGTAGATTTAGGCAAGTCTGCTAAAAAAGAAGTTGAAATTGATCTTGAAAAAGAAATTGTGGTTGAAAATTTTGACGAAAAATCTAAGACATAAAATCACAATTAAATCCTTCACAACCACCGCCTCTACTTTTTCCTCAACGTTTCCAAAAGGAGAAGCTTGACAAGCAATTCAAAGATTTATTAGGGTATTGAAAAAGATTCATATTAATATTCATTTTATTGAAGCTTTGAAATATATGCCCAACTATGTGAAATTCTTGAAAGACATCTTGAGTAAAAGAGGAAATTAGGTGAGTTTAAGACTATTGCACTTATTGAAGAGTGCAATGCCATAATTCAAAATAAGCTTCCAAATTCTTGAAAGACATCTTGAGTAAAAAGAGGAAATTAAGTGAGTTTAAGACTGTTGCACTTATTGAAGAGTGTAGTGCCATAATGCAAAATAAGCTTCCAACAAAGCTTAAAGATCCAAGTAATTTTACCATTTCGTGTACTATTGGTACTTTATACTTTGCTAAAGCTTTATGTGATTTGGGTGCAAGTATAAATTTGATGTCATTGTCAATATATAGGCAACTTGGTTTGGGGGAGATTAAGCTTACTTATATGACTTTGCAACTTGCTGATCGATCCATCACTTATTTATATGGTATAATGGAAGATGTTTTAGTAAAAGTTAGTAAGTTTATTTTCCAGTAGATTTATTGTGCTTGACATAGAAAAATATCGTGAAATATTGATCATGCTTGGGAGACCAATCTTAGCTACTGGTGGAGCTCTAATTAATGTTGGAAACGGTGAACTTACCTTAAGGGTTCAAGACTAAGAGGTAACTTTTAATATTTTTAGAGCTTTAAACTTCCCAAAAGATTTTGATGAATGTTTTGTAGTTAATGTGATGAATAACATTACCAATGATGTGTTTATGGAAAATTATTCTAATAGTCCACTCGAGACCTCATTGATTTCTACTTGTGAAAGTGATGATGATAGAGTTCTTGAATATGCAAAAATGTTGGGTGCTCCATCATGCCTCCCAAAATCTTAATTTGAGTTTTTGGAATTACCAACTTCTTCAACTTCACCAGCCAAGCTTTCCATTGAAGAACCACTCACACTTGAGCTTAAGCCATTGCATTTTCATCTAAGTTACGTTTTTTTAGGAAGCTCATATACTTTGTCAATTATTATTTCTTCTGCTTTTATTAATGCGTAAGAAGACAAGCTCTTTTGTGTGCTAAGAGAGTTTAAGAAGGCCATAAGGTGGACCATTGATAACATCAAGGGAATTAGTCCATCTATTTGCATGCATAAGATCCTTCTTGAAGACAACCACAAGGCAACCATTAAGCGTCAACGTAAGTTGAATCCAATCATGAAAGAAGTGGTTAAAAAAGAAATTATCAAGTGGCTAGATGTTGGTATAGTATATCCAATTTTGAATAGTACATGGGTAAGTCTAGTCCAACGTGAACCAAAGAAAGGAGGTATGATTGTTGTTTCTAATGAAAACAATGAGCTTATTCCCACAAGAACTGTGACTGGTTGGAAGGTATGTATGGATTATCAAAAGCTCAATTTTACTGTTTTTTGAATGGTTATTCCTCTTGGTATATGCCTTTGAGCAAATTAGATTGGTCAAGGAATATATATTATCATTTAATGCATACTCCATCACATAAATATATGTAATAGAGGTTTTCCTTCATATCAGTGCAATAATAAAGAGTTATTAAGTACTAATTGGATGAAGCCCATGGAACATAAAGGCCTTATAAGAGAATTGTAAACTTAATACAATTATAAGATCACTATACATCAAAGCCATGTTCCTAAAATTGTTCCTGGTCATTATTTTGTCAAGACAAGGCATTGATAATGCTCAAAAACTAGTACATGTTAAGCCTCTTTACTTGGGAAGTAACAAATCGATTTCATAGATTGAAGTATATGGGATACTTGAGGATAACATGTTGCTGCTTGTTAAAAAACAAGTTCACTGAACATGTGTTGTTCAATTTTCTACCCACTCAAGTATACATATTGCAAAGATAATATGATGGTGAGTAGAGTGGCGATCTCACAAAGAATTGAATTAATTCTTAATGTTAATTACTAAAATTAACTCACCCTAATTTTATCTAAACAATTAAAATTAAAATTAAAACTAATAAACTAATAACTAAAACTAATCTAAGATATATCAACAAAATTATCTTATTAACTTCTAGTGATTACCAGACCTAAGATTATGATATCCTTCAATACTTCATCTAAATATTGTCTCTCTGCTTTAACTTAGTTTAATGGATTAAGTTGCTAACCTAAAGTCCTAAATTATTTACAAGTCTTTGTCGAGTTTCTCATAAAAATACATCTTCCAATTAATTTAATATATGTCTATGCAAATTAAATTGAAGAAAGATTCATTAAGTTTGTGCTCTAATTTTGGCTACGTATGGATTATAAGTGTATGTCTACCCTATATGCAAATCAAACCACCTAATCAACTTAGTGCATTCAATCATATGCTATTTTATTCAATGTCTATCTAAATCTCCTTCATCAAGGTTTAACCTAGGTTTTCAATTTAATCTAATTGGTGGCCAGTCAACTAGAAGCATTAAAAACAGAATAAAATAAACAACTTAAATCTATCAAACATAAGTAAAAGAAAGATAAATAATTTAGACTACATATTGAGTTTAATCATAATCTTAGATTAATGAATTAGTTCCCCATCAAGTCACACATCATCATTGAATAAAGTTTAAAACATTAAAAACAAAAGCAAGAGAATATGAGAATAACAAAAAGATAGAAAAAACCAAGGATTGTAATCTTGATCTCTAAATCTCCTTGGATCCTTCAAATTCTTCTTAGCTTCAATAACTCTATAGCTTGACTCTCAGCTATCAATCTGGTATTTTTTGTTTTTTTTTTTTGAAGTCCTCTAAAAGGTTGTTTTTATAGGATTTGAAGTTAGGCCAAGTTGAGTGAAGAAATAAGTCAATTTCAGCTAGGATTTCCTCATCAAACTATGTGGGCCACAGTCTTGCCCAATTAATTAACAGAAATTGTAATTGCTCTAGGATTGCTGTAGTGTGTCAACTTCAACAAGATTTTTGACCACCTTCCAAGCTGAGCTGGGTAAAGTTGTAAATATAAAAGTTGTATATTTTTCTCTTAGCTTTGTAGAGAGAGTTATGGCCGAAATACCAAAATATATGCAGTGCAAGTTTGCACCTTGAAATGGCTTTTCTTCTTCCATTAAAATTCTTCTTTCATCAAATACCTACAAAAGCACAAATAAATCAATAACAACCTATCTTAAGCACATTAACACCAAATTAAGCATAAAATTAACTAAGATTAAGTTGACTTATCTGAATTAACTAATTTAAAATAATTAAATAAAATCTACTAATTTTTATGTATTATTACAAGAACTAAGCCAAATTACGATCTAAATTAAATCCAAACAACTCTATATTAGAGAGTTATTAACATGATCTGCTATGAGAATTCTATTTGGTATTTCACTCAAGTGTTATGAAATATATTTTCATGTGATAGTCGTACAAATTGAAAGTATGGGAACCTATAAGGGCAAAACGATAATTTTCCTATCAAGCTTGGTCAAAGTGACCCTTCATCCTTATCACATCGCCGGTCATCATCTCCAAAGCATCATCTTCCTTCTCCTTATCCTCCCAACGCCATTTTTGTTCCTTCACCATAAAAATCAAGATTTTTCATTTTCTTTTCCTTGTTTTCCTTTTTTTTCTTTCTTTTTCTTACTTCTTCCTTCTCCCAACTCTTTGTGCACCAAAGTTACAACTTTCAACCCCAATTTCTAGCACATCTAAACCCTAGGAGAGAGAAAGAAAAATCCCTCTTCCTTTCCTTTGTTTTTTATTTCTACTCCACTTTCAACAACACTTGGATTTTTTGCTTCAAATCTTCATTTTTAAGGCTAAAAGGTTTGGTTGATCTTTAAACCTTCAAGCACCAATGTTTTAACGGTATTTCGGGACTACCTGGATTGAGACTTTGTGGGCACTAGTTTTGTAAGGTGGTATTAAGGTGAGTGAACTTGTATTAAAATGTTTTGGAATAAATGATCATATGCTTGATTGAACCACTTGAAATATTTTGTTGGTTTTTCTTTAAAAAAATTTGCATGGGAACAAGCCCTTAATGAAATGTTTTTATATGGTAAAATATGTGATATAATGAAACCATGTGTTCCTATATTATGTGGATACGTGTGTTATGCTTTGAGTGATAATGTTGTACAATAGCTATAACTGTGCATGTGCAGTGTAGGAGTGCACGAGACGGTCCCGGTGGTGTGCGGTGTGGGAGTGCACATGCCAATAATGATGTGGGTGAAAGTGCGTGTGATGATATTGAAATGTGCGTGTAGGGAGTGCACATGATGATATTGAAATGTACGTGTAGGGAGTGCACATAAGCTGGGTAAGGCGACTGTGGTGTACATGTATATATATATATATGCTATAAACAAGTTATGAAAATAAAAAATGTGATTATACTATATGCTATAGTATGCCTTTCCACTGCAACGAGAAACCCTCTGTTTTACTTGTCTTGATTGGATATTTGCTGTAGTTTTCACTCTTTTCCAACTCCATTGTGGATTATAAATCCTTCACCTTAAGGGATTAAATAATCAAGGGTTGAATTAAGGGCTTTACAAGAAATTAAACTAAATTGCATTGTTTTTAAAATAAGTGCATCGTGTTTTCAAAAATCTTTCCGTATTGTTTGCTTGTTCTCTTCCTAAGTTCACTCACTGAGTTTATACTCATTATTTTCTTTTTTTTTTTTAAAGTCAGAACTCACAATCAACTTATACTCATTATTTTCAACTTCATGTTTTAGTCTTCAGGTTCGAAGGTAGTTGGATTCTAGGCCGAGGTGCTTCCTCTTATCTATTTTTTGGAAGGTTGCCCAAAGTCACTCCACTAACGGTCAAGGTCTTTGTATATGCACATATATGTTTAATGTGAATTGTTAAGATACATTTGACAAACTATCTATGTATATTTTAATTTATGATGCCAGTGCAAGTATTTACTTGGGTTCTATGAATTGTCTTTGAAGAAATTAGCATTCGAACACTATTAAGTATAGATCTTAAAGAAATATGAATAATAGATGGACTAATGTACAGATTCATATAGGAAGGCTTGCTTAGGCCTAATGGGTTGTGCCTATTGGGTATTTGTGCCAATCATGGCCCGAGATTGGCTTGTGACACATGCAAAGGTGAATGAATGGTCAAGAGAGGATTCATCACCCCAAGTGATATGAAGGGATGTATCTCACTTATTCTCAATTCTTAATTAACTTGTATAAAGTCTTTGGCCAAAGCATGATGAATTTGAGGAAAGTTAGTTTTCTAAATTTATAAGGTTAGTCATGAATTATGAGAACTAATATGGAATGTTATAAGTAGATACTGAGCCATGCTTTGTGACATATCTGGGGTATTTGATGAGAGGACCGTATTGCACTGAGAGGCTTATCACTGAAGGGCTTTGTCAAATTCTTTAATTGACTCTTTAACATTTGGGTGGTCATGATGTATTGCTAGATGTTGCTCATAATCTATAAATATAAATTAATTATCAAATTGATATTTGATTAGGATTTATATTTATTGCAAACATGTTAGAAGCCTAATAGGTCACACATTAAGTGGCATGATTGAAATTAAATAAGGATAATCAATTAAGTTGGCCTTAATTGGAATAGACCAAAATAAGTGGAAAATTAATTAAGTTCACAAGGACTTAATTGAATTAAAATACAACTGTTGTATCTAGGGTTACAACTTAGTTTGGCTATATAAATATGTTATATTAGCAAACTAAAACTTTAAGCCTTCAGCCACTTTTTAACCGTTTCATAAAAATAAGAAGAGAAAAATAGTTTTCTTTGTTTGACAGAAATAAGATTCGAGAAGAATTTTTGGTCTTTTTTGTTTTAGAAACAAAACTTGCTAGCATAAGTAAAATGCTACCTTTGAGAAGGTCTTATTCGATCGTTGTGTGGATTATTGTTAGAAGGCAAACACTTGGGTGGCTGAAGATTTGACAGTTCCTAAAGATAAAGAAGCAAAGATTTTGATTGCAGGATTTTAAACTGGCTTATTCTCTTTTCGGGTTACTTGCTTCATCATAAGCGATTTTGGATTTAATTGGCTCTTGATTACAATATCTAGAGTAAGGTATGTAACTCTTAAACTTATAAATATTTCGAATTATTTTAAAAATTATATGAAAACACAAATATTGATCCTATAGGATTTAACTGTTTTTTTTATTAAAATTAGTTTCTTATTTTCCACTGCATTATATTTTTAATTCCTTGATTATTCTCCTATTTGAGCATGAGGTTGAATCCCAAGAATTCCGGTTGCTATAGCTCTTGAAGATCAAGAGAAAACTATTTTTACTTGTCTTTATGGGACTTTCGCCTTTAGCATGGAGTGTAACAACTCAGGGCATGTAACAACTCAGGGCAGTGTTCTAATTTGTTGATTTCATTTTACTTATAACTTTAACCTATCAACTTTAAGATTCGGTGAATGTAAACCAATAAATACAAGAACATACCTTGATGTCATCTTTGCTTTGTGGTTTAGATATTGATGATGATATGATGAGATGACGAAAGATAGGCAAAGAGAGATGACAATGATGGTAAAATTAGAGAGAAGTAGATGACGAGAAAAATAGACATCATTTAATTTGTTTGGATGGTGAGAGAGAGAAATCAATAATATTTAATTTGTTTGAAATGGTTTAAAGGACATTTTTGTCAAGTTAATGATAAAAGTTGGTAAAAACACTTAACTTTATATTTGAAGGCTACTTTTGAAATAGATTTATGCGGTTTGTTATTTTTTACAATTTGTTTATTTTTTTGTATAAATTTCGAGGAATGTCTCTTTGTTACTTTAAGTGGCCATTTTTCGTTGGATGGTGGATGATGACGGTTAATCAAATTTATATTATCTTTTAAAAAAATTAAAATAAAATATATAATATAGAAAAATATATTAAAAAATTAAAATAAAATATACAAAATTATAAATAAAAATAAAATATATGATATTAAAAATATATTTTAAAAAAGATATTTTATAAAAATTAATAATACAAATACAAATATAGTAAATTTATATCTTAATAAAAAATAATTCTTAAAATTAATATTACATCCTCAACAAAATATTTATAAATCAAAAGCTATAATATTATTTTTTTCAAATTTACATTACTTATAATCAGGTTACTTATTATCCCATTGCATTTGTCCAAGCATCAACTTTCTAATAAGGTAGTAATGTAATCAATTAGGGATGTCAACGGGTAAGATACTCGCTAATTTTGAGATGCCTGAACCCAAATCTAATTAAAAAATGGAGTACTTAAACCCCGATAATTACCTCGAATATTTTTAAATTTACTACCCTAACTCGAACCCTAATATATACTCACTACTCGATAATTACCCGAACCCGTTTAAAAACTCGATTATGTAAAAAATTATTAAAATACTTTTCATGAATACTCAATTACCCGAACCCAAATTCGTACCCCGTATCTGTATACAATAATATTTTCATCCATATTTCATATAATTCATCAATAATTAAATTTAAAGAAGCATATAAATAATAAAATTTAAATTTAAATAATAAAAAAATATCTCAAATATCAACTTAAATAATTAGAAACAAATATTCAAATAACAACTTAAACACTACAAGTTTAATTAGCTACATGGGTTTATCTATGAAATTTATAAAAATAACTATATTCCAAAATTATTCTAGTCTTACAATTTCTATTTAGATATATATTTTATAAGTTTAGATACACAAAAGTATATATTATAAACAATAATTTTATAAGTTATAATTTCTGTAATGTTAATATAAAATAAAAAATAAACATACTTATATTTAAAGTATATATACTAAAATATATATAATAGTAATTATATTTTTTATAAATTAATATAATATATAAAATATATATTAAAGATATTATAAATTAATTAATAATTATAATTTTATAAATTAATTTAATTAATAATATAAATTTATTTTTAATCATATAAAATTAAAAAAATATATAATCAAATTCAAATATCGAATATTTAAGAAGTGATACTCAAACTCGCTATAAATAGTAAAATTATTACCTAAATTCTATTCGAATCCAATTATAAAATACTCTAATTCTATGCAAACGAATCGAGTACTCCCAGGTACACTATAACAGGGGTCATTGACATCCCTATAACCAATCCCTATCTTTTTTTTAACCCTTTCTTCCTTCCCCTCACGGTACTTTCCTTTTTTTTTTTCCTCTCTCTTCGCCCATAACAGCCGTCTTCCTCTCTCTCACGAGCTTCACATTTGCTCCGCTGCCTCTCTCTAACGAGCTTCACATTTGGTCCGCTTCCTCTCTCGAGCTTCCTTGATCGCTTTCAAGAAATCGCTACTTTGGAAGGTGAAACCATACTCTAGTCACCATAGTTTTTGTTTAATTTTCATTTAATTTTAATTTTAGAGCTTTTTGATTATTTTCCATGAAATTTGTAAAAGAAAAGGAAAATTAGGGTTATATAATTCTTCAGATGAGATCTAAATTGGTTTTCGTTGCTGTATTGATCTAAAACCCTTGCTCCCTCCTTTGCTTTCTCCTCGAGCCCTGGGGGAAGACCATTTGGAGTAAATCGCATGATCTTTTCTCCTTTCTTTCTCTTATGTTTTTGGTCCGCCAAAATAGTTTTGGGAATCAGACTTTTCGTTTTGCAGAGAATAGTTTTGGCATGTTATAAGCCAATCAAAGAGGAAAAAACAGAATAAGAAGATGAAATCAGTTGTGGGTGTTGTTTTGTCAAATAAGATGCAGAAATCAGTGGTAGTAGCAGTGGACAGGCTCTTCCATCACAAGCTTTACAACCGCTACGTCAAGCGCACCTCCAAGTTCATGGCCCATGACGAAAACGATCAATGCAACATTGGTGACAGGGTATCTTTTTAAACTTTTTTTTATTGTAACAATGTCTTGTACTTGAGTGTCATAGTAATATTTCCAGTACTTCAACATGTTTTTTCTTTTTCCAAGGTTAAATTGGATCCTTCTAGGCCGTTGAGCAAGCATAAGCATTGGGTTGTTGCTGAAGTTCTTAAGAAAGCAAGAATTTATGTACCACCATCCATGGATAAAGCTGCAAATGCAAACTTCAAGAATGAAGCACCGCCTTCTTCAACCCCTTAAGGTTTGAATCCACTTCATTGTACTTGGTTGCAAAATTCAAATTTTGTCACTTCCATTTGAAAACCCATTACTGTTGTTTACACACTTTTGAGCAATAATTTATATACGGAGGTTGGTGTTTTAGAAAAATTTCCTCTTTTTGATGTGTTATAGCCATCATTATATTGTCTCAAAATCATTGGATAGTTAGTTTGACCAACATTTGAGAGCTATTAGTGAATAGTATGATGGTTTAGGTCTTTTCTTTCAAGAACTTATGTTCCTATTGCTAAATCTTGTCTAATGTTCCTCATGATTTTAAGGAATTTATAAATTACCACATTTAATAATATAGGACCTGACTAACAATGTTTAAAACAACATCCTTGTTCAGTAAGTGTCTGGTGAAGGCCTGTTCTGCTATGTATTGATGTATTCTGCTTATTTTTCTGCTACTTGGTAGAAACTTCCTTACTGTCCTCTTCTCACTGAAAAGAGTAGAAGTGGAATTATTTGTTAATTTAGATGGGAATTGAACTATACTTTAGTGAAAATAGGACAAACAAAATGTCTATGGTTTAATATTATCATTAGAAAATATAAAAACAGAATGTCTACACTTTGATACAAGTATCGAACATCGACAAAGAAGAATGAACTTGATATTCAAATTTCAGCAGGTGGGAGCTTTCATGAACTTGACAAGAATGGTATTCTTACTTTAATGAAGTTGGAAGTGCACGCTTCTAGAAATTGTAAATGTGCTTCCAAGGGATCTTTCTTTGATAAGAGAGACATTACTTGTTATGTATCTTGTGCTTAAGAATTCTTCCACTAAATTTTTTTTTTGGATGCTTGCTTTCCGCAATTCAAGTGATTCATATAATGCTTTACATTGTTAGTCTCCTAAAACATTTAGTATACCATCAATTGCATTTAAAACTTTCTCCCTTTGTCTTGCATTTTGAATAACCCAGAGGGCTATTATATTAAAAGCTTTATCTGATACCTTAAACTTTGAAGCCAAGAATTGAATTTGTCCATACTTGTTTCCTCTTTGGAGTAGATAGTATAACTTTTGCATTCTGTAAAGTTTTCGTACATCCAGTATTGTCCATGATTCAAAATTCATTCAAGCCGTATTACCGTTTGCAAACTATGGTTGAAAGTTGGTGGGTTTTTCTTTTAATCCTTAAAGACTGTAATTTAGAGACAATAGTGAAGATTTTGTTTTGGTAAGATAGCAAAGCAAGTAGGATAATGATTGTTAGCCCAAGTTGAGACTCAAGATGTCGGTGTTTAACAGTTTGTTTCTTACATGGAACTTTAAGGGTTGAAATTTTCAATGAAAATGAAAGGCACAAAATGACCAAACCCTTTTACAATATTCTATGAATGTTCCAACTAGACAGTGTTAGTGGAAAATGCTCATGTTGAAAGGGGAGGGAGAAACCAATGAAAACATGGGAGGAAATAATATAAAACAACCTTACTCTTATGATATTACTTTATATAGTTCTACATAGAGAACAATAGAGATATCTGATCCAAGTAATCAATCCCAAATTTTAAGAAAAGTCTTTCTATTGTTGTATCAGTTAATGGAAAATGCTCTTGTCAAAAGGGGAGGGAGAAACCAAAGAAATTATGGAAGGAAACAATAATAAGCAACCTTACTCTTAATATTGTTCAGTGTATAGTTCTCTGTAGAGAGCGATAGAGATTGTGATCGAAGTAGTCAATCCCATATTACAGGAAAAGACTTGTTATTGTTGTATGTTGATACGTGTTAGTGGCCTAAGTTATAAGAGAGAATTGCTTGCTTAAATGTAATGAAGAGTGCAACAATTGAAATGCTTATTTAAACTAAGAGATTCAAAATTTTTATATTTATTTAAATGTCTTTGTAGCAATAAAGCACAACATGCCAAAATCCCCAACGTATAGATTTTGTATCCATGTTGGACACATTAAGATTCTTATTTGGCTTTGAAGAACATGCCAAAAAATATGATAAACTATTAGGACATGGTCAAAACGTGGCCAAGACATTGGAAATGGGCTATCCACGACGGTGAAAGGATTATCTTTCATAGAAAAGATGGCTAGAAGAGAAGACAAAGAACTGTTGAGAATATTTTAATCTGTTTTATATTCCAATTAGAGATGAAATATTGATTGGAAGGTGAAATGATTAAGGGAGGGAATGAAAGGAGTTGCAAAACTGTTCTGAACTAGGCAGCTGTGTAAGGAAGATGGAAAAAAATTAGCTTTTTTATGGTAGGGCAAAAGGGCGTTAAATTATAAAATTGGACTTGATCAAAAAATGCAAAGTTGGGTTGAGTAAACTGGGGTTTTGGTTTTTTAAAGTATATTGGGTCATGATTTCTAGCCCTATAAAGTTATTGTGTTAGATTAATTCGAAATATATCCCAAAACTATATTAATAAAATTACAATTAAAGAAATATTTTTCTAAATAAATTTTACAAGATTTGAGACCTTTTTTGCATATCATCTCTATTTTATTTAAAAATTAATGAAATTATACATAATAAATATATATTTTCTATTATCATATCCTACCATGTGTTCTAGTTTTTCAAAAACTTCTGTATTGTTATGTCTGTAACAAATCATACTCTTATTCGTGCTTCCTAGCTGTCTAGTTTTTTTTTTTGAGTATCAGCTTCCACAATTACGAGGAACACTAAAATTTAAAAAAAAACCTTTGGATGTATAGGAGTATTATTCTAAAGTTGGAGCATTCTAGAATTTATCTAATTGTTTATCTTCATATGTATTCCTTTATATGTATTGTTTTACTATTATTCTTAGTTAATAATTATGATTTTATTTTATTAAGTGGTCATATGACTAACGTGTGGTTTATGTGATTAGGTGTGATTTCCTTGTATGCAAGGGTTAAGATTAAAAGCTGTTGTAACCCAGATATAAATAATCCTTTAGACACATTAGGTAGTTTTATTGTATTGAAATTTTTTTCGTTAGATGTTCTACAACCCTAAACAAATTACTTTGTTCCTACTTTGATTTTACATCAATCTTAGCCTTTGTTTTTTTTTTTTCTTTCATTGTTTTCGTTTTCTTTGTATTGTTTCTACTTTTGCACTATATCAAAGACCAAAACAATGAAAGAATCTCTAATAGAAAAAGTAAAACAAATCCTAAACAAGGCTAAGTAGAAACAAGAAAAAAGAAACTAAAACAATGAAAGAAAATCAGAAAGAAGGCTAAAATTGGTGAAAATTGAAGTAGGAACAAAATAACTAGGGTTTAAGGTTGTAGAACCTCAAACAGTATAACATGGCTGCTTAATGTGACTAAAGGACCATATATGTTAGGCTTATAGCAGTTTTTAATTTTAGCCCCTGGATACACATAAATGACATCTAGTCCTAGCTATTCAAACCCATTAAGACATTCCATGCTAGTTACATAACCACTTAATAATGCAAAAGTATAATTACTAACTAATAACTATAGTAAAACAGTAAATATAAAGGAGTACAAGATAAACAATTGTGCTTAACCTTTTTCACCATAAAGGAAATGAATATCAACAGCGAATGAATCAAAGCTCTTGGAGTCGAAAAAAGTAATGTATCATAATCTTATGCTCTGTTTTTCTATAGATATGTTCTTTGACTGAGTAATTATGAAGAATTGTCTGTTCAAATCCTATCTACTCAGTGCCTTTGTTGAGCTTAAACTGGCTTGATGTTGATCAATTTTATCGACAAGCATAAAAATCTTTATATGTTATGTTACCATTGGTACATTGTGAGCTTGTTTTAGAATGTACCATGGAATTAATCAAGCCCAATTTTATAGTTTAATGCCCTTTATCAAAAGCTAATGTTCTCTATCTTCCTCACCAGGCACTAATGTAGTTGTTGTTGCAGCCACCCAATCCTGCACAATGCTGTAACTCTTTAGATTCTCTCAATTGATCATTTAACCTTCCACTCAATTTTTTGTCTCCAATCTTTCTGGTGAACAAGTATCCTTTCACCATCATGTTCAACGCATTTCCAATGTGTCTTGACTGTGTCCTAACATTTTATTATTTTCTTGGCATGCCCATTCGTATCTGATATGTATATCTTAACGTGTCTGAGGCATATTCCAATCAGGTACATTGGAGACTAGTACATTGGGAATTCCTCCGTGTTCGTGCTTTAGAGAGGACATCAAATCATTTTGATTTGCCAGCATCAGTAGATTAACCCTGTTTTCGCTACCAATTATTTTTGACAATGAAGTTTGTTACGGACCACCAAAAAGTGAGGACTTGGATTACAGGAGGCTAAAGAAGACTTGCATCTTAAAATGCAAAGAGTATGGTTGAAAAAGAAGACTACGGCTTTGTAAACCAATTTTCTTATATATACTCGATTTATTTTTGTCAGTCTCCACTCCAGCATCCTGAACCAAAAGCATCTTAGGATTTTAACTTCATTCTCAAATTAACTCCAGCTAAGCTTTTGGGTTTAACCAGTTCCGCATTCCATGGATTTCAGGGGGAGAAAAACAACGTTAGATGCCATGGATTGTCAATTGTGCATTACTAATTCCTTGAGGGGCAGAGTAAAATAGAAAAAAAAAAAAAAAAAAAAAGAAGGAAAATAGCAACAGGTAGGACTGGATCATAAGTCCTGGTTGGGTGGCCTAAATTAACACCTAACGGAGCCAGAAACGAAATGAGTCAGACGAGATCACATTAAGAACCAGCATGTGTGAACATAAATAAAATTTCTATACGGTGGGATTGTTACGTCAACATATAATATTTTCGTAAATAAATGTTGCATGTTGGATGAGATGTGTATTTTCATTCTATCAAATCATATGATGAGTAGCTTTCGCCACTTAATTTCATTGACAAATAAATAGTTGCTTCCCAATTTTCTTTGTTCTATATATATTTTTCTACAAAAACAATTAATTACATGATTAGATCATAAGTACAAACTGTACAAATGATATTGCTTATGGAAATGATAGAAGGAAATTCAACTTTTAACCAATAATTAAGAAGTTTTAGGCATAATATTAAAAAAAAAACCTTTAAATTATTCAAGAAAATTCAAATCTTTATTCTTTTGTTGTGTTCAAATAATTTAAATTATTCAAGAAAATTCAAATCTTTATTTTTTTATTGTGTTCAAATAAATTCTTATAGTCAAATAAATTTTTATAATTAATGGTTGACCTGAAAAAAATGTCACTTGTTATTTTATATTACAGTATTATATCACTATTTCATCTCATGCAATATTCACAATATTATATCAATTGTGGTTCGACACGCATCTCGTACCTACATTGCTATGGTTCATCTACCAGAGTCTTATCATCAACATGTATCCATATTTGGGACTCAACATAATGTGTGGAAACATAAATAAGTATATCAACATTATTTACATATCCCAAGTTCAATATCAACAATGTAATCTAATGAGTTGATTTGATACATACAGCGGAGTGTAACGACACTAGAAGACTAGAAAGGAGGATCTCCCACACCTATAAAATATGAGTTGAGCTACAACTCCTAAGTGATCCAACCAAGCAAGATACTAATCTGAAACAAAATAGGAGAAAATAAAGTGTGAGTCACAAAGACTCCGTGAGTGAATACGAGGAAGGGGCCAAGCTAGTGGATAAGGGTTTTTATAATAAATCATAGTTGCAAAATAATTATGACAATTATGTAACCATAAATGCATCCGAAACTGATGATGCATAAAATATGGTACTCATACCAAAAGCTCAACTCACAAAATGTTTACTAGGAGAAAATAGAAAGTAACCCATGAACCTTCAAGTTCAACATTAAATATTCAATGAAGAATGAACCATTCATTTCATAAATCACATCAATACATACAATGAGCAAATTAAGAGGAGAATAGGTAGTTTCGCCCAAATCATCCCTATGATATTCTTACCCCCACATCAAGACTCATAAGGAGGGGAAAAGTGGTACGATGCCCAACTTAACCCTATGGTATTCTTACCCCCACACCAAGACTAGAGCCAACATACAAAAAAGGAAAATGTAACACGTTGGCCAAGCTTAACCTTGTGGTATTCTTACTCCTACAATAGGATTAGAGTTAACATACAAAAAGGGAAGATGTGGCACTTGGCCAAGTTTAACCTTGTGGTATTCTTACCTCAACACCGAAACTAGAGCCAATATATATAAGGGGAATGGATGGTGTATTCGCCAATCTTATCCCTATGGTATTCTTACGCCTGCACTAGGACTAGAACTAATCACAACACAATCAAAATTTTATAAAAGATCATATCAAGATCAACCATCAATAACAAATCATGTCAAACATGAATCAAGAAAAATGGAGACATTTTCAATCCATACTCACAATACTTACATTCAAGAACATTTTAATCATCCACAACCATTCTCAATCACATATATATAATTCTCGTACCCACACTAACCAAAAGGCCAAAGTAATTTAGTGGACTGCAATCATAAAAAGGCTTGGCCTCCATTGTTGAAAACTAATACATAATAGCATAATTACATATACATATAGTTTCAAAAACCAATTTCCAAAACATTTCCACATCCATAAATACATTTTCTAGAATAAATATTTATGGGAAATCATGCTCATCAATAAACCCTTAATCATTTAAATCATGCTTTCAACTTACATACTAAAATAGTTTCGAAAGTGGTGTATCCATTCACCTTGAAAATGTTGGCTTTGATCAAAAAGTACCAATTTACTCTAGCTATTACTGTGGAGTTTTTTTTGTTCCGAGACATTCAATAATCATAATAATCATTCCTTAATCCCCAAATCATGTAGTAATCTAACCAAGCCTTTTTGAAATTAGTCAAATTCATCTACAACTAAATTTCTAGCTAAAAATCATTGTTCTACAAATACCCATGTGCATAAATTCATAAATACATTATCATTACCTTAGGTGAGCTCTAAATAAGGAGGGAATCCATCAAAATCCTTTGGCTTGTAGAAATCAACAAATTTGGAACAATACACAATATTTTCAGAGTTAAAAACCCAAGATTGAAAGGTTTTAAGAGTGAAAAATATCACATTTGTTTTTAAAACTCAAAATCAAGCTCAAATTTTCCAAAAATAGTGATTTGAGTGAAAAATAGGTTGAGAGAGCCTTAGAAGGGAGAGATTAACTCTGAAAATTAGCTGAGAGTTGATAACCCTATGTGAAAGTGAGTTATTTATAGTTTGGGAAGTGAAAATACATTTTTATCCCTTTTATTTTTGTGAAAATGATGTCATGTATTGATAGATCGGGGCTATTTATCGATAGATGAGCTTAAAAGCTCTTTTGAAAAACTTTCTGGTTGCTATCTATCGATTGATGGGGGCCATCTGTTGATACATTTGGCTATCTATAGATAGGTCTGGTTATTTATTCATAGATGTTCTTCAAGGTAGCTTTGAGAAAACTTTTCTAGATTGTATCTATCAATAGATGTTCTAAAAATAAACCTTGAAAACATGTCCAATTGGACTATTTTCAATCTCAAACTTTGTAAATCATCTCTAAACATTAAAACATAAATTTTTAAAACTCAAAAACTTAGTTTCAAATGCTCAAAGCATGTTAATTAATTGCTCACCTAAGGATTTCTTATTAAACACTATTCATAAAGGTGGGATTTAACAATTGTGAAGGTAGATTGTCTAATATCACTGCAAAAACAAATTAGAATTTGTATTAGGTTGATCTAGATTTGTAATTTGTATTAGACTGATCTAGACTACAAATCTCACCACTTCATTTGTAGCAATTCAACCAATGCCCAATGATTAGTAACAATTGAGCGGGTCAAGTCAATTTGGATTGAAAAAAATTCAAGTTTATTTTTTTATTCAAGTGACTTTAAATTCAAATTATCTCAAGTTAGTTCAAATCATTTGGATTTGATATTCGAGTTACTCGAGTTTGGTTTATATCAAGTTTAAGTTGTTAATTCTTTAATTCATATCGAATTGAATTTAGATGAATTATTCAAATTAAATTAGATTTATTGATCATATTAAGTTAAATAACATTTTTTTCAACTTGTGACATGTTTTCGATGTTGATTTTAATATCATAAAATAAATTTTCCAAAATATCATTGGATCATGTAGAAAGGAAAAAAAAGTGACTTAAGTTATTTACTAAGTTAAAATTATTTTATATAAAAAATTATCTAAAACTATTTGTATTTTAAACTTGTCTTATCATTTAATCTTTGTATTATGAAGACATCATTGTGAAATGAAAATACCAAGGTCGCTTTCTTCCATATTCAATCTCTTATATTGAATTTCTTTATCGTATTAGAGCCATTTTAAGTTCTATCAAGTCAAGAATATTTCTTGTTTTTTTTTCTCAACTGATCATGTCTTCCTCAAGCTTAGAAAATACTACCTGCCTTTCGACAATTCCATCTAATTCTAAACTTCTTTTCTCCAATCAACATAATCTCTTGATTACTATTAATGTTGCTGCACACCTTCCTATAAAACTCACTTTTCTTAACTTTCCCCCTTGGCAGACTAAATTCAAGTCTTTCTTAATTGGATATAAGTTACTTAGATATGTGGACGGTTCCACCCCTTGCCCTTCAGCGATGACACCACAAAAAGCTACTAACCTTCATACTCTTATTGCTAATCCAACATGTTATCACTAGGTCAAACAAGATTAGTTATTGCTTCATTGTATTATTTCATTTGCCACAGAAGTGTTGTGCGTTTCTTTGCCTATGCTAAAACATCTTTTGATGCTTGGGCCAAAATCAATAAGTTGTATGCTAACAAGTCTAGATCTCAAAAGATTTAACTAAGAGAAAAACTTACCCAACCCAAAGGCACTAAGAGAGTCTATGAATGCTTCCAAAATCTCATAAGCGTTGCTGATGAACTTGCATTGGTGAACTCACTTGTAAATGAAGATGAACTTGTCATCTATGCTCTTAATAGAATTGGTTCTAACTTCAAGGAAATTGCAACTGGTGTAAGAGTTAGGGAAACTTACATTACCTTTGAAGAATTGTGAAGTAAGTTCATTGTTATGAAGAAGTTATCAAAAAACAAGAATCATAAACTAATATGATCATACCTTTACCCATCTTGCTACTAAAGCTACTTTTTTTCATTCTAACAGGCCAAAGCAGCCTCCTCAAAAATCAAGCTTTTTTGATCAATTAGGCCTTTTAAGAATTTATGTCATTCAAACTTCAAGATTGCTTGAAAATCATACCTAAGTCTTCTATCTAACTGTTAATCATTTTAGAATGACGACATCATCCTCTTAATGGGTAGTTGACACAAGTCCATTTGATCATGTCATAAACAAGTTGCAAAACTTATTATTTACATTTGCGTATAGAGGTCCCAATGAACTTTTGATAATTCTACTTTATAGAATTATTTTATTCCAATTTTGTTATTAAATATTAGTTGAGTCCTTAATTTTCAATTATAATTTAGTTATTTTTTATTATTTTTATAATTAGTTTATTTTTAAGTAAGTTATTTTAATTTTATATTTATTTCTTTTAATTTGACTATTATTTATTAGTTTTTATATTTTTGTAGGATCTAAGAGACTTGGGCTTAATTTTAGAAAGTAAGGTGTTGAAAGACCCAAAAGTCTGCTTGCATATGTGTCAACCATAACTTGCGCTATAAAACTCCAAATACTGTAATTCTTGGACCATTGGAAAGCTAAGAGATAGAGCTAAAACTTTCATGGAAATCACTTTTCCCAAATTTTGCTTTGAAGATAGAGAAAATGGCATCACAAAATGGCTGGATATACTGTTGCGGGAATGGCAATTTTAAGATTGACAATTGATGTTTGGGCCTCATTACACTATTAAGCCCAATAGTTAGAACTAGTAGGTTAATTTAGGGATTTGTAGGTTAAGATTGTTAGTATAAATAGGATATTTTAAGAGAAAGAAAAAGATAACTTTTGGAGATTTAAGAAGCTAGAAGTTGAGGTTGAAACTTAAAAAGCAGGGTTGCAACTATTTGTTTTGTTTTCTTCCTTAGCTTTTATTTTTCTTGTTACTCCTAATGGTTGAAATTTATATAATGTTATTTGTATTTGCAATTATGAGTAGTTAATTTTCTTTTTTCTAGGATTGCAATTGAACTCACATGTAATCTAAATTTTTAATCTCTTTCTTGCTTATCTTTGATGGGATTTGAATTGTTTATTTAAATTTGTTCTTAATGCTTNGTTCTTATGCTTTTAATTGCCTGATCACCAATTAAATTGACTTAGGAACCTAAACAAACTTGAGAAAGGGAGTTTAGTGTAGACTAAAATTGAGATAGCATATGATCATTTTAATTGATTTGCGTATAGGATAGGGAAATACCCATAAGCCATATGTAGCTAGATTAGAGCTTGAACTTAATGAGTTTGTTTTAATTTTAATTCACATAGGGATATAGTGTTTTGGTTAAAAAAGATATTTTTAAAAGATGAGTTGGGAAACCCTTATAAATAATTGATGACTCTAGGTTAGCAATTCAATCCATTGAAATAAGTTGAGGAAGAGAGGTAAAATTTAGATGAAGTGTGAAGTGTAATCCTAGGCTTGTTTGATTTGATCTTTACTCAAGTTATTATTACTTTGATTTTTCTTTTTAGTTTAAATTTTGGTTGATTAGTTTTAGTTAATTAATTAATTTTGATTGTTTGGATAAGATTAAATTGTTATAATTTTGGTACTTAGTAAAATTTTAGATCAATTCTCTTTGAGATCGATACTTTGCTTGCTTATATACTATCTTTTCAATACGTATACTTGCATAGGTAGAAATTTAACTGACAAGTTTTTATCAGTGATGGAAAAGTTTTATCAATTTCTCATACTAGCTCAACTTTAGTTCATCCCTCCTTTCAGTCTTTTTCTTTAAATAATGTTTTATGTGTTCCTTTAGCAAAAACTAATCTCATATTTGTTTCAAAATTCACTAAAACTAATAATGTCCTTGTTGAATTTTTTCCTTTTCTTATCTTGGTGAAGGAATTTTTTAATAAAAAAAGGCCACTGGCTTAATGCTTGAATAGATATTGAGGTCCTATAGGTTCCAAGAGACTATGCCTCTGATTAAGTCCTTTTGCATTAGCTAATCTTGGACTAAAACAAACATTTATACATGGCATGAAAGACTAGGTCACCCTTCTTCTCAAACTTTGCATTTAGTTATCAAGAATTCTTCTCTACCTTGCTTTGCACCCATACAAATTACATCTTATGATGCTTGTTGTGGTAATAAAATCCATATATTTCCTTTCCATATGTCTAGTTTAATTAGTAAAAGACCACTAGATATCATTTATATTGATATTTGGGGGGTTTGCTAGGGTTCCTATCATTGAAGTTTATAGATATTATATCTTTTTGGTGAATCATCATAGTAGATATATCTTGTTCTTTCCACCAAAATTTAAATTAGATGTATTTTCTTTATTTTCTAAATTTAAGAATGTAGCTGAAAATTATTTCAAAACTTTTATTGTTATAATATATTTTGATTATGAGGGTGAATTGACGAAGTTGCAATGTCTCTTCGATTCATTTGGCATTCATTTAATTTAAAACTTCTATTGTGACAATATATTCTAAAGACGGAAGTAATCCATTGGTATTTGTAACACCATCGGAGCCGTCAGTGGACATTTTGATAGATAATCCATCGATAATGGCTACATAAAATGTTAGGGGAATTCATATGTCAAGAAAATACCAACGAAATTGAATTTATAAATACCGACGAATATTTTGTCGAGGATGGTTAGATTTAACATCAAAGGATTAAAATCGCTAGAAAAATGTCGTCGAATAATAATGATGAAATATGTTTGGTCGAGGATGGTTACATAAAATGTCAAGGACATACCAATAGCATTTAATGCATTGATACCAACGGATATTTCATCAAGGATAGTTATAATTAAAAGTTGAAGGAATATAACTTAAGAGGGGGTGAATTAAAGGTTTTTGAAAATTCTTGCAAACTTGAAGAGTAGAGTGCTTCTAAAAACAAGTAAGAATGGAAAAGCTTCTTTAAAACTAAAATTGTAGAAATCTTTTTCAAGGATCTCAAAAGCGATTCGAAGAACTAATAACAATAAACACAATTTAAGAAAGCAAAGAAAGAACACATGGATTTTTTTGGAAGTTCGGCCTCTTTGCCTATGTCCCTCTCCCTTATTTTGCTAAGGAGTTTAGAATCCACTATCTCAAAAATGCTTTTCAAGGACAAAGCATAACCTTCACAATCAATCTTTTCAAGGCTTAGACTTAAACCCTTTACCTTTTTACTTGGTTAAAGTATAACCATTCAACAACATTGTATTTTCAATGTTAAGATAAAAACCTTTACAATGGAATACAAAGAGGATGGAAAGCTCAAATGCCTCAAGAAGGCTGAATGATACAATGAATACAATGAATACAATGAATATAATGAAAGAATAAAGAAGTTTGAGGTTCAAGTAGCTCAATGAAAGAACACTTTGATTTCGAGAGTGATTTTGGAGAAATCTTGAGTTGGAGGTTTTGCTCTATCTTGCAAATTTTGCTCTTAGTGTTCTCTACCTTGGAAAACTTGCCATAGACCCTTATTTGTATGTAAGTATCTAAAATAGCCTTTTGGGGACTTGTGCTTCAAAGAGTAGTTGTTAAACATGTCTTTTTCTAGCTTGTTTGACTTGAGGTCATGATACCTTTGAAACATGTCTCAATACCTTGTTGCTTGAGTCCATTAAAGTCTCAATACCTCTCTTGGATGTCTCAATACCTAGTTCATCATTGGCATTCTTAGATTGAAGGATGTCTCTATACAGTGTAGTCGGGTCTCGATACATTTGATGTTGCTATTTGGAAATTCAAATTTGGAGAAAATGTCTCAATACTTCTCTTTCATGTCTTGATACCTTGCTTATCCTTGGTAATTTTAGAATGAAGGATGTCTTGATACTTTGAAGGTAGGTCTCAACACATTGGCACATGCTCTCTAGAAATTGATGTCTAGAGGTGAAGTCTTGACAACTTGAAGACAGGTCTTGATACTTTTGGGCTTGCTCTCTAGAATTATGGACTTTTGAGATGATGTCTTGATACTTCAAGACCATGTCTTGATACATTAGCACTTGCTTTAGAGATGATGTCTTGAAGCCTATGTGAAATGTCTCGAGACTTTTGCTTCTTGAGGCATTTTAAGTTTGATGTCTCGATACTTATATAAAATGTCTTGATACCTTAATGCAATAAGACATTTTCTAAAGCATTTTGAGCTACAAACACTTAGCCATTTTTTTTGTAAATGCTTAAGGGAAATTTATGGTGCTTCGATACACTTAAAAACTTAAATTTTGATCATTGATTTTGTTATTTTAAAATAGGATTAATTATAAAGCTAACAATCTCCCCTTTTTTGATATAATAAAACTAATGAGCAAAATTGACAATTAAAACTCCCTTTTAGTTTTGAACTTAAGCTTATTTTAAAAATGAAAAGCTCCCTTTCACTTAATTCTAAGTGTTGAAAATTTATGTGCATTTGTGTGGGTGAAATTTTGCAAAAAAACACTTCTCCCCTTTTTTGTTATATTAAAATGATTAAAATGAGTTTGAAACTGGCTTTAAATAAACCTTAAAGATCAATTGGAAGCAATATAAGCCATATAAGCAACATAACTGTAGAGACTTTGTCATTAACAATACAACCATCATAACATCCATAATATTTGTATCCCAAATATCAACATTCAAAATATGAACATCCAAAGTATTAACATTCAAAAGTGTTAGAAGCATAACTATGTAAAAAAAATATGAGAATGTAATGCAAATGTTTGATGCCATTGAACTAGAAAACTAGACAATGTATGTAAGCACAAAAGAAAACATATGTCCTCAAAATGCTTAAGGTAAAATAGGTGGAGTGATGAAAAAGGGATTGGTCGGATTAGTGGTCGGAGCAGTTGGATCAATTTTAGTGATAGGATCGATGGGATGACCAGTTGAAGTGGTTGATTGGGTCGAAGGATCGATTAGGGGGAAGGTGTCGCATAGTTGGACCAAGGAAGCAACCTCGTGCTCCATAGCAGTGACCCATCCTCGTAGCTCATCATTAACTCAATAGATGGGTCAATGTGAGCCATGAGCTGAGACTTCATAGATTACATGTAGGTGAACAAATTGCCCAAAGTAGTAGCATCAGTTACTTCAACATCGTCACTACTACTACTACTCTCATCACCAGCCTCTTTTTGTGCTTATGAAGGCATAAGTCCCTTAGGCTACCGCTGCCCATTAATCATCTAATAGTTGAACTTGTTAGTTGTATGCTCGTCAATGGTAGTGTGGACCTTATGTGCTGTAGGAGGATCTACTAGGAAATCGAATCCATAAAAATCCAAGATTTGGCCTATGGCCATCCCATGAGCCAAAGTTTTACTCCCTCCGGTTACCACTTGCATCATATCTGGAAACATAAACTCAGCTAGGTTCATTGGAATGTTCTGTTTGATGTGATGCAGAAAATATAAGTCCTCATTCTTCATGTGGGAATATTTCCTCCCACTAGGCCTAAGGTTCCATGATATGGTTAGGTGGAAAATCTTATCGTGAATGGTTAACCTATTGGCACTAATTTGGCCTATGTCATTAGGGGCCAAAAATACAAAAAACTCAATAGCGTAATACCCGAGACCCTAAACCCTCATAAACCCTAAAATTATACTAGCGTTTTCTCGAATTAGGAATATATAGTATGTGGCTGAGCATAGTAGGCATTATATGCATTTCCTTTCCCATTACCTAATTAGTAAACTTATCCTCATGGGCATACTCATTTTCATTTGTTGGATTATCCTTGAAAGTGGTGGTGACATTGGAATAAAATACTCGGATCAATCTTTCATAAAATTTCCTATTCATCCCTAAAAATTCTAACCACCCTTGCCGCCTAAGATTCTCTACATAGGGAAGTCGTAGGGTCTCAAGATATTGAAAATCTCTAAGCTTACTAGGGTAAATTATAAGGGTAGAGAAGAACTCAGTGTACCTCTTTTCTTAGGCTTGGTTTTCAAAGTTCTTCATAAAGTTTTGTGAGGACCTAGATGAGGATTCTCCTTTGATGAGTCATTGACACTTGGCAAACTCGTTTGGTGCATGATACCATTGGGACTAGAGATTTGGAAGTGAATGGGGTTAGGGTTTGGGGGGGTGTGTGAGATTTTTGAGAGAAAATGAAAGAAAGTTGAGAGAAAATAGGGGAAAATAAGAGAAAATGAGAGAATAGAATGTTGGAAACTGAAAAGCTTTTAAAAGAAATAAAAAAGTGGGCTGATTTTTAAAGTTCTACTTAAAGGTATCGAGACCTTCTTGAGAAGTCTTGATCCTTTAATTGGGAAATTCTTTTATTTTTGGCTATTGCACATTTGGTCTTGAGACATGGAATTAAGGTCTTTAAGACATTGATTCTTCATTTTAAAGTCTTGAGACATGGGGTAAAAGTCTTGAGACATTTCAAGGTATCGAGACATTGAGTGAAAGTCTCGATACCTTCCCTTTGCAACTCAATAAAGTAGTGTTTTATGTCTGTCAAAAATTATGTGAGGGTCCATGGTGTTTTATAAATCACAAATAATATCAATTTTGAGGTAAAAACAAATGGAAAACCCATTTTTTGACTTGTGCAAGTGAAATTTTTGAAGAAAACATTCATTGAATAGTCCTAGAGTTGGATGACTTCTTTCAAGAATGATATGGATGCATGAGATTGAATGCAATGTGCCCAACAATAATAATGAACACTCAAGCGTTAATATTTTGCATATCATATCAATTTAAGTACCAAAGAGCGGTGATGGGTGAAAGGAATATTTTAGAATAAAATATTTCGCACGTGAGAAAATAATAATTAAAATAATAATAATAATATTTTATCAATGATGAATTAGCAAGTTGAAAGGCGATTTGGAAGTGAACCGAGCAAAGTGAGACACTTTGGGACACGAGGAGACAAATGGAGAATTTTGAAGTAAAATAATATTAAAATATTAATATTTTATTTATTGTTGAAATTAGTCATGAAGGAGAACTATATAGCTAATCTAAGTGGGGGAAAAGAAGTAAGAAGGAATTTTAAAGAAAAAGGACTTAAGTGGGACCCACGTGCCTTTATTAAATAAAGCGAGAGAGGGTAAGTATATATTTAAATATTATGGTGACACCTTGGTGAAGTGTCAAATTGATATTTTATTTGTTCAAGTATAAAGGAAGAAAAATAGATGGAAATTGAAATTAAAGGAATTATAAGATCACGTAATTGAAAAGGATGAAAAGTTAAGAGGGTTAATTGGTGAATAAGGAAAATTTTGAGGACTTATGTGTAAATTCAACATTTCAAGTTAAATGGAAAATAACTAACCAAGGAAAATTAGAGTATGTGGGAGGATGGAATATGCATGTAACAAATACCATTACATGCAAAGATATGCATGCAAGGATGTACTTGTAGTGGGGAACATGTGGGACCCCCACCATGTGACAAACAAAAAGGCATAAGAGAAAATGAATAAGATAACACATGCATGTGGATTTTTATGTTAAAAGAATGCATGGAGGATTTATGCATGATGGACACTTGGTAGCAATTAGACTAAAAGAAAAGAATATATAGTTGCATGTAATGTCATTGGCCAAGGAGGAGGCCAAATGGAAATTAATGTGGGAAAGTTGCAAGAAAGACCATTGGGCACAAATAAGGTGGGAAGTAAGTGAAAATAAATTAAAGAATGGATATGGATAGTAAAGGAGGATTTCTGACCAACGTGAGAGAAAGGAAATTAGTGCATGAAAACCCATTGGTTGGCAAAATGGCCAAATGAAAATAAAAGGTGAATGTGTGCATGTATTGTGATTGGTTAAATGGGTGGCCATATAAATACCAAGTTTCAAGGAGTGAAAGGAATGTGAATTGGCCTTGGTTAAACTTGAGAGAGAGCCGGCCATTGAGAGAGGAAAAGAAAAAAGACAGTGTCTTTGAGAAGCTCCACCCAAGAGGAAGAAAAAAAGAAAGAAAAAGAGAGGAAAGTGGGAAAGGCTTGGGTTGTGAGGATTCAAGAGAAACCGTGAGGTTTCCTTCCTTTATCTTGCAGAGTTGTGATATTCAACCAGCCAAAGAGTCTTCAACCTTCAAGAGAGAAATCGTGGAGTGTGATGGAGGAGTAAAGCTTGGTTTCAAGATACAAGAGAAACAAGGTAATGTTTTAGCTTAAATGTTCTTTGAAAATGGGTTGGTACTATAAGAAATGTTTTGTGGCAGCAAAGAAAAGCTTGATTGGAGAAGATTTAATGACATGCAAGCCATCAAACTCTTGGATGCATGATGGATTCAAAGTGAAAGAGAAACTGTAAGCATGGTATTGTCTTTTAAGGCCTATGGTTGGTAAAATCATTAAGAAAATAATTGTGCATAATGTTGGCAACTTGGTGATTGGAGCTTTGAAAGAATATTGAGGTTGCATGCAAGATCCAAGCCATCACAAAAGGTAAGGCATGCAATGTGAAATGATTGTGTGATGCCTTGAGTACAGTTAGGAAACAATTATGCTAGTCGAAAGCTTGAAAATGAAATTGTGGACATATGTTGTTTTGAAAGATTTAAAAGGTTAAGAATGTTGGTGTAACATGAATGGGAATTGATATTGTGCTTAGTGGCAGCATGATAAATGTGAATAATGGTGCATATAAGTTTAGAAATTATTTGGTGATATTGGATTTATAGTTGCTGCCATATATGTGATTAATAGTATGAAAATATTAGTTTGAACATGATAAATATCATTAGAAAGATTGATATGGGCATTTGAAGTCATAAACAAGATGTTGGGTTTATGTAATTCAAAGTTCACACTAAAGATTTAGTGTAAACTGTTATCTCTTAATAATAAGAGATGGAAGTATAGAATTAAATACGAATAGCAAATGTAGAATATAATGGCAACAAAGCTCATTAAATGCATTGGATTGAAATGATGTCAGGAAGTGGACAAAGCAAGGATTATTACTACAAGCATGAAGTAAGCATTTGAGGAAATATTAGTGGCGAAGTAATATCCCGCCATTGTAAGGAGAGTAAGGGGTGTTTATTTCAAAAGATTCCATATTATATAATGTTATATGTATAGTAATCTGTTAATGATTTATTCAATGCCTTTGTGGAAAGCATGAATTGCTAGAAAACAATAAATGATTTGATAAGTGATTTGTGATTTGAATACATGGTTTGGAATAATTTATACACTGCTTTTGTGGAAAGCGTGAGCTGTTAGAAATCATAAGCATTTGTAAGTGCAAAGTGATTTGGAAGTTGTTTGTGTAGACTAATGTATATATATACATATATGTAAAGTGTTTTAGAAACTGGGAAACCAGCCCTTTTGCAATGTTTTGCATCAACAATCGTGCCTTGAATCTTTGTGAAGTGTGCATAGATGAATGCACTTGATAAATGGTTTAAGTTTGATTTCTTCTGAGCCAGTTTTAATCCAAACTTTATGCAATTGTTTACACCATGCATTTTAATGTGAAAAGCAATTTTGAAAGGTTGTCGAACCTTGTTTTCAATGGATTTAAAGAAAACTCTTGGAAACCTTGATTTGGTTTTGAAAACGGTTTTGACAAATCGAGAGCATCGAGAGTAGGCCAAATGTCACATCGGGATAGTGTGACCCTTGTGCACAAGTGAGCTATAGCTAGAGAACCTTTAGGTCACTGACGGGCTATTAGACGTGGCTAGGCCATAGTTTGTGATTATACATGGCAAGGCCACAGGTTGTTATACATGGTTACGACCACATGATTTTTCCGATGTCAGCCAACATCGTCGAGACTACCATGGCTGTGGGAATTCGGTGGAGGGGGGTCTCCCAGATTGTTATTACGTGGAAGAGGGTCCACGGGGTTGATTATCTATGATTACCTACTCGAGAGCCTTGAGAACTTTTAGACTCGTACTCTTTTGCATGGTGGAGAGATAATGTTTTTCCTTAGCTCCCCTATTTGATTGAAAGCTTACAATGCTTTATATGTTGACCATGAGTTGATATATATGGATGTACATGATTATTTTTACATGCCACACATTTTGGGAGCATGCATGCTTTTATACGATTATTGTATTTTTGAAAGAAACAGTTGATTTCAATGTTTGAAAATTTATTTTACTACGCTTTGTTTTCAGCATTGTTTTCCAAGGTAAGTTGTCACAGCCCAATTTCCAAGCCATGATCGGCGCAAGGGCCCAATGGGCTCAACCCACTAAGCCTAAGCAAGCCTACTTAATTGATCTTATAAGTTAATCCTTATTCCTTTAGAATCCAAAGCTCGAAATGTTCAAATACCGTTTCTTTGAAAATGATTCATAAAACCCTATCAGACATTCATAATGGCATCATCCACCAATATATTCATAAATAGATTAACAAATGATTCTTAATATTTCACATTAAATATTCATATACACATAATTAGACCTTGACCATCAGCGGAGTGACTCTAGGCACGATTGATAACACTCAGTGTCACGTTAAACCTACCAAGCAATGTATAGGGAGGAGCACCTCGTCCTAGGATCCAATCACCTTTAACTCAGGAAACCTAAAACATGAATTTTAAAAACGTGAGTACAAACTCAGTGAGTGAACATAGGAAAGGAACAAGCAACGTTAAGGAAGGTTTAGAAATCATGATGCACATTTTTGAAAACAATACAACTTAGTTCAAGTTCTTATTAAAATCCTTCCATTAAACCCCTGGTTATTAAATCATTTCATGATGAAGGAACCATATTTATCATGAAATCGGAAAGAGAGGAAATTTCCAGAAAACATTTTATCTCACCCAGCTCATGTGCATCCCACCACATGGTGCACATAGCTGAACACCACATCTCACCCAGCTCACGTGCATCCCACCACATGGTGCACATAGCCGGACACCACATCTCACCCAGCTCATGTGCATCCCACCACATCGTGCACATAGCCGGACATCACACCTCACTTAGCTCATGTGCAGCCCACCACATCGTGCACATAGCTGGACACCACATCTCACCCAGCTCATGCACAGTTACATTTGTCACACAATGGTACCATTTATGACATAGTATATATATATATATGTATATCAAAATTATACAAAAACATATGGATTCATCCTTTTACACATTTCACATTTCACAACATCAAAACATTTTATCAAGGACTTGTTCCCAGGCAATTTTAAAGCAAAAACCGATAAAATTCCCAAATGATTAATTAAAACACGTAAACATTTCCCCAAAACATTTTGAAATGCAAGTTCACTCACTTGGCAACAACGAGATATTAAATCGCTATTTGTTTAGAGGTGTCTCTAACTATTTTCACTGGCCGGTCGCTCATTATTTACTTCAGCACGCCACCACAATACTCTAACCTTATCTCTGCACTTCCTAGCAATAATAGGAACTCAATATATTTAATTACATACATATACGGGCAGCACTTCAATCAATTAATCCTTAGTCAAATTTATATTTTTCATCATATCATGAAACCATCTTCAATTAACTCTTAATACATTTTTACTAAAATTACTTATATCCATTGCTTACGTAATTCCTTAGATTATATCACCGATAACTTATTTATGATGTCACGTGCCTACTTCAACCTTTCTAAATAATTTTCGCTCAAATCCATCTTATATTTCCACACATAATCCACATATATGGTAGCAACAATCATTCTCATTTTCACTTGATTATTTCCTAGTTTACATGCATCGTTATCTATCTAACTTTCAATACTTTGTTTTTCAATCCTCCATCCACAATATTCCTTTTTCATTTCTTTCAAACAACATGCCATACAATCTTAATAATTTTCAACTAGCTTAGGCAAATAGATCCTTTCAACAACCGTAATTCCTCACAATATTCAACTAACTGTAGGCTTTAAAACATAGTGTTAAGCTTACTGTTTTCCTTTTCCACTTTGAGTCCTTCATGTACCCATGGGTTTATTGGCTTACATGTTTTCAATTTTTCTCCAATCAAGCCAATCTTTGCTGCCACAAGACATTTCTCTAAGTCACTAACTCATTTTTAAAGACTACTCAAGCCAAAAACAAGAATTCTTACCGTTCCTTGCTTGAATCACCAAAACCAAGCTTTTTCTTCCTTTCTCTCTTTTTCTTTCTTCTCCTCCTAAGGTTTAGATGTGCTGGAAATTGGGGTTAAAGGCTTTAAATTTAGTGCTCAAGAAGTTTGGAGAAGAAAGGAAAAGAAAACATGGAAAGGAAAATGAAGAAAACTTGGTTTCATAGTGGACAAAGAGAAAATGGCATGGAAGCTTCAAGAATGGTGTGGAGCATGGAGGAGAAGAGGAAGAAATCTTGCTGGAAGAGATAAGAACGGTTTTGGGCTGAAAAAAATCAGAGTCAAAGCTTCCTTTGGAAGCTTTGACCAAACTTCAAGTAAAATTATCGTTTTTCCCTTTTTGTTTCTTTCCATTTTAATTTAGTACTCCCAATACTCATTTAACTCCAACTTCCTTATATTATCTTCTTCTACACATGTACAAACAAAGTATGAAGTTTGTACTCTAACGCGGTGTCCCATAATATTTAAAATATTTATTTACCCGCACTATCTTTATTTAATAAAGACACGTGGTCCCATTAACATCATTTTTTCTCCAAAATTTTCTCATTCTTCTTCTCCCCCACTTAGATTGACCATATACTCCTCCTTCATGGAAAATTCAGACACTGAATAAAATATTAATATTTTGATTTTTTTATTAATAAAATATTATTTTATTTCAAAAATTTCCTCTTGTCTCCTTTTGTCTCCTTGGTACCCAAAATACCTTATTATACCTCAATTCACTTCTGAATCACTTTTTATCTCGTAAATTTTTTCTCGATAAAATATTATTATTTTATTATTATTTCTTCGCGTGTGGAATATTTTATCCCAACTGTTCCTTTCATCTTTCATCACTTTTAAACATTATAATTAACCTCAATTGGCATCCAATAAGCTTTATTAGTCATCACATCGAGTACAGGGTATTACAAAAGTATTGCACTATGATTTTTACGGCATTATATTTACAAGGCACAAATACTTTACTTGTTATTTGGTTTTATAAGGTTATCGTTTTATACTCTTGATTTATTATTCAAATTACAAGCTCTAAGCTTGTTTCCCATCTACGCCCTACTCACGGAGCCGATGATCACTGAGTCTATGAGACTCACCCTCTTATTTCCCTTTTTGCAGATAAGTGATTAGCCTAACGTGCATTCATCAGCATCTATTGGCTACCGCGGATAAGTAAAGGCATCTCATAACATTTTATCCTGAGTCACTTTGCTGCTAGAGGTCGAGTCATTTGTAATGTATTTTATTTTTGTAAATGGACACTAGTCTTAATATAAATGTACAATTTGAGATTTTAGACTATGATGTATTTGTTTACAATTATGTGGAATAAAGGTTAAGTCAATCTATTATTACTATTGTTCCAAATCATATCACAAAGAGTTATACAGATCAAAGCAATTACATAGAATGGTGGAACGAATATAATGAATTAACAAGAGTTTCTAATAAGGCTAGTTCGGGACTTGGCGGGTTCTCTCGAAAGTCTCGGACGCTGGTAGCGATCGAGGAACGGGTCGTTACAGAGGAAGCTGTATGGCTCTTTAAGATCCTTATTGACCTTGAAGTAATTTCAGATGTGGACAAGCCTGTTACACTCTATTGTGATAACAGTGGAGCAATGGCTAACTCAAAAGAACCATGGAATCATAAAGCAACAAAACGTATTGAAAGGAAGTGTCATCTCATTCGAGAGATCATACAACATGGAGAAGTACTTGTGAAAATAATTCTAATAGAGTAGAACCTCGCCGATCCATTCACAAAGACTCTAACACAAAAGAGTTTCGATGGTCACTTAGAAGGTCTTAAAATGAGGAATATGTCATACTTGCTTTAAGGCAAGTGGGAGATTGTTAGGAATTTTGAGAATACGGTGCCTTGGAAAGCAAGTATACTTTCATGCTTAATTTCATTAAATTTATTTGTAATGAAAGTACAATTTGATAATAAGACGTGTTGGTCCCAAGTAAATGTGCTAGAAGGAGGGTGAATAGCACTTTTTGGATCTTTGCAAGATGAGGAATTAATTTGAAAAGCAATGAAAATAAAAACAGAGTAGACAATGCACAGGGTTTTTGAGTGATTCGGTCCAAGACCTACATCCATTACCTTGATTATTCAACCAAGGATTTTCGAAATTAATCCACTATAAATGGTGAAATTTACAAGCTTTCACCAAGCTTTACAATAGCTTTTACCAAGCTTAGCCAAAACTTTTCACAATAGTTTTTACCGAGATCAATTAAAATCCAACACCTAACTTTTCAAGGCTAAGTTAGAACCTATACCCAATCAAGCAATCATAGCTTGAATCAATCCCTTAGAGTGACTCGCTCACTCTAAGAATACAAGGAGAAAAGTGAAAAGAGTGTACCTATGATCACAAGGTTGATCTAAGTGGTACAAAGTGAAATGCATATCACAATTACAAGGATAGGAGTTGAGTGCAGTAAATGAGCAGAGAGTATTTGTAGGTTTTTTTAGCTCTTTTTCTTTGTGTTCTTGGAAGGCTTGATTACATTTCTAGCCGTTGGAAGTCCCTTTATACTAGGAAAATTAGCTCTAAAGTGTGTTAGACAGTTTTTGACCGTTGGAAATAGTTTTGTTGCAGTTCTGGCCGTTAATCTATCTTCTAGTGCACAATTCAAATTTTGTGGCAGAATGCTCTTAGTCGACTAACCGATATCTTAGTCGACTAAGTCATCTTTGTCTTCTAATCCCAGTTTCTGGCTGTGTGCACTTAGTCGACCAACTTATTTCTTGGTCGACTAAGTCTTTTCTGTCTCTCAATACTCTTTAGCCCTCAACTTCTGGTTTAAATTTTAACTGACTAACTCTTCATTAATCGATTAAGGGGCTTCTGTCTTGTTGATCAATTGTGACTTCCTTATTCTTATGCTCTTTGATATGTGCATTTGAATGATTGATTAATTATTTGCATACAATTTTTGTCTTGCATACTTAAGTAGAGATATTAGACACAAATGAATGGAAATGTTTTATTATTGTCACGACCCAAATTTCGAGCCATGACCGGGGCATGGGCCCAATGGACGTAGTCCATTAAGCCCAAGCAAGCCTAATAGTCTGACGTGTTCATCATTCCATCATAAACTGCTAAGTCATTTTTCAAAACTTAAATCAAAATAGTCATAGACATTGCCAACTCGTATTGGCATTTCTCATTTATTATATACATACATTGTCTACAACATGTATTCCAATAATGTACATTAGGTTCGCCTATACATCTCAAAAAGAAGACTTGACTTCCAGTGGAGGGACTCGGATGAATGTACAGCTACTGAATACCGAGACACCTACCAAAAGATGGACATAGGTCTACAAGGATACCTCGTCCTAGTTACCGGCTACCT
>NC_030851.1:28429803-28514551 GCF_000208745.1 Theobroma cacao
AATGATCCAATTGGAATGATGGTGCTTCCTTAAAAACCTAGGATCACATTAACATAAACAATAGATCAATTTACACACTATAAACTCTAAAAGCTATCTCTTAGCTAGTTTTCAATTGTCACTTTAAATGGCTATCTATGTTCACTATCTTAATCACTAAAAAGTAATGAACATACTAAACAATAAAATAGCTCATAAATCACAATTACTAGCCATTTTTTGCAGCTAAAAATCAAACTTGGTGCATCACTCACCCTAGGGTTCCTTTATAGTTGGATTCTCTTCCAATAGCTTCCAAATCAATGGAGTGATTCTCTCTTTCTATCTCTAGAATGCCCAATTATTGAGAGAAAGTATGAAAACAAGATATTTCAAGGTTTTTGAAGTGAGAAGATGAAATAGCACAAGGGTTTATGGAAGGGTGCACCAAAAGCATGAAATTTGGAGCTATAGAGAGAAAGTTGTGGAAGTTTGAAAATCAAGCTTCCATGGAGTTTGAAGAAACGTGAGAGAGAAGGGAAGAAGAAGACCAACTGCTGAAAAATTCAAGAAGCTGCTGGAAATTCAAGGTATTTATAGGCAATCTTATCTTTTCCTTTAAAATTATAAAAATGCCCCTCCACCAATTAACTTACTCTCCTCCAATCTTTTATGCAATCATTTTGCTCTTTTAACACTGGGACAATATCCATAATGGTCTAAACATGCTCGGGTTCATAAAACTTAAAATTTTAACCTGAGGTGAAAAATGACCATTTTGCCCCTATTATGAAAATTGTTGAAACTTCTAGTTTTCTTCGTGTTTTCATTAGCACACATCATTTATACTGTCTTATGCCTATTTAGGCCTTAAAATATCATAAAACTTTCTTCTGGAAGCTTATTAGAGAAAATGATGAAACTACCCCTAGCCCATATTATTACATCTATACTTAGTTACAAGCCTATAGAAGTTGGGGTATCACATTCTCCCCCACTTAAAGAAATTTGGTCCCCGAATTTAAATTCACTATAAGGTAACGTACCTCTAAGTATCAAAGAGATGGGGATACTTTGTTCGCATCTCCTCCTCGGTTTCCCACGTTACCTCCTCGCTAGTGTGATTCCGCCACAACACTTTCACTGATGCTACTTCCTTTGAACGGAGCTTTTTAACTTGCCTATCAAGGATAGCTATCGGTTGTTCCTCATAGGTTAAATCATTTTGCAACTGAATGGTTTCATACCGTATTACATGTGATGGATCTGGGTTGTACTTCCAAGCATGGACACATGAAACACGGGATGAATATTCGAAAGGTCTAGCGGTAATGCCAAATGATATGCCACTGCTCCAACCCTTTCTAAAATCTCGAAGGGTCCTATATACCGAGGACTTAACTTCCCTTTCTTGCCAAACCTCATTACCCCTTTAGTTGGCGAAACTTTCAAAAATACATGATCTCCTACTTGGAACTCTAAGTCTCTCCGTCGGTTATCAGCATATGATTTCTGTCTACTTTGTGCTGTTAACATCCTCTGACGAATCATGCGTATTTTCTCAGTGGCATCCTGCACCAACTCAGGCCCCAAAAGTTTCCTTTCTCCCACCTCTAGCCATCTAATGGCTGACCTACATCTCCATCCATATAATGCCTCAAATGGTGCCATTTGGATGCTAGTTTGGAAACTATTGTTGTAGGCAAATTCTACTAAGGGTAGATATTGATCCCACCTTACCCCAAGGTCTATCACACAAGCCCTCAACATATTCTCCAATGTTTGTATTGTCCGTTCAGACTGTCCATCAGTCTGAGGGTGGAAAACTGTGCTGAAATCTAACTTAGTGCCCAATGCTTCCTATAACTTTTCCCAAAACCTACTAGTAAACTGAGCTCCTCTGTCAGATACTATAGAAATGGGGATACCATACAGCCGTACTATCTCATCCACATAAACTCGAGCGTATTGGGCAGCCCCGTAAGTAATCTTAACCAAAAAAAATGAGCTGACTTTGTTAACCGGTCTACTACTATCCAAATTGAATCATATCCCCCACTGGTTCAAGGCAAACCCGTTACAACGTCCATAGCAATATGCTTCCACTTCCATTCGGGTACTGGTAATGGCTGTAGTAGCCCTACAGGTTTTTGATGCTCGGTCTTAACCTGCTGACAAACCAAGCACTTGGAGACAAACTCAGCTACATCTCTCTTGAGTCCTTTCCACCAATACACCTCTTTCAAATCTTGATACATCTTTGTGGACCTTGGATGTACCACATAAGTTGCCATGTGAGCTTCCTCCAATATTTCTCTCCTCAACCCATCACCATCAGGCACATAAAGTCTGGTTCCATACCTCAACACTCCATCGTGCCTTTAGTAAACATTTTTCCTTTCCTACCCTGAGGATCCTCTAAGGCCTTAGTCACAAACTCATCTTTACTTTGTGCTTCTTTAATCCTGTCCATTAAAATAGGCCTCACTCTAAAATGTGCTAGCAAAGCATTTGTCTCTGCAACTTCCAAATGCACACCTATGTCTCCCAAGCTATGGATCTCTCTAACCAAGGATCTCCTATCAGTAGAAATATGTGCCAAGCTTCCCATTGATTTTCGACTCAAGGCATCCGCCGCTACATTGGCCTTACCAGGATGATAAAGAATAGTACAATCATAATCCTTTAGCAACTCCATCCATCTACGTTGCCGTAAGTTAAGATCCCTCTGCTGAAATATATACTTTAGACTTTTATGGTCCGTGTATATCTCGCAAGTCTCACCATACAAGTAATGTCTCCAAATCTTTAAGGCAAACACGATTGCTGCCATTTCTAAATCGTGTATAGGGTAATTCTACTCATGCCTTTTAAGTTGCCTAGATGCATACGTAATCACCTTCCCATGTTGCATTAATACACATCCTAAACCAACCCCCGATGCATCACAAAACACTGTATAACCTCCCATGCCTTGCGGTAGGCTTAACACTGGAGTTGTGGTGAGACATGCCTTAAGCTTCTCAAAACTATTCTCACAAGCATTAGACCACTCAAATTTTGTATCTTTACGTGTCAGCTTAGTCAGAGGGGTGACTATTTTAGAGAAGTCCTTTAAAAAGCGACGATAATAGCCAGCCAAACCCACAAAGCTTCTAATCTCTGTAACTGATGTTGGCCTTGGCCATTTTTCCACTGCTTCAACTTTCTTTGAATCAACTTGTACCCCATCCTTAGATACCACATGCCCCAAAAATGCAACACTTTCGAGCCAAAACTCACACTTGGAGAACTTAGCATACAATTGATGTTCTCTCAAAATTTGGAGCACTATCTTAAGATGCTGCTCATGCTCCTCTCGGCTCTTCGAGTATATCAAGATGTCATCAATAAACACCACCACAAACTTATCCAAATAAGGCTTGAACACTCGGTTCATCAAATCCATAAAGGCTGCAGGAGCATTCGTGAGCCCAAATGACATCACCAAAAACTCATAGTGCCCATATCTTGTTCGAAATGCGATCTTGGGTATATCTTCATTTCGGATTCTCAACTGATGGTACCCAGATCGCAGATCTATCTTAGAGAAACATTGTGCTCCTTGTAGTTGATCAAATAAATCATCTATCCTTGGGAGGGGATACTTATTCTTCACCGTCACTTTATTAAGCTGTCGATAATTAATGCACAACCTAAGTGATCCATCTTTCTTCTTCACAAATAACATCGGTGCTCCCCATGGGGATACACTAGGACGGATGAAGCCTTTATCCAACAAATCCTCTAATTGATCCTTAAGCTCTTTAAGCTCTGCAGGTGCCATTCTATATGGGGGTATGGATATAGGTCTAGTGTCGGGAATCAAATCTATGCAAAACTCAATCTCCCGTTTATGAGGCAAACCTGGTAGCTCCTCAGGAAATACATCCACGAACTTTTTCACTACCGACACTTGACTTACATCTCCAACCTTCGCCTGAGTATCCCTTACCATGGCCAAGTAACCTATACAACCTTGTCGTAATAATCTTTTGGCAGAAATGACCAATATCAAATTGGTTGGAGCATTACTCCAATCCCCCTGAATACTAAATGATGGTTCACTGGGAAAATCAAATCTAACCAATTTATGATAACAGTCCACACTAGCATGGTAGGGTGATAACTAATCCATCCCCAAGATCACATCAAAGTCTAAGGTGTCTAACACCACCAAATTCACTAAAGTGTCCTTGTCCTTGACTCGTACTACACAGTACTCATATTCCTATTCGGCCACAAATATCTCCTTTAAAGGAGTAGACACCACTAATTGTTTCTCTCTCATAACACGATCTCTACCCAACCGAGATGCAAAACATGGAGAGATAAAAGAATGGGTAGCACCAGGATCAAATAGTACCCGAGCATTCATATTACAAACGGAGAGAATACCTAAGACCACGGCATTGGATGTTTGAGCCTCCTGCTGTGTTAAAGCAAACACTCTCGCCTAGCCTCTACCAACAGAACTCTGATGTCCGAACCCAAATGGCTTACCCTGAGAGGAAGTACCAGCACCTCTACCTCTCGATCCACTAGCCTCTCGTCCAGATGAGGCAACAATTGAAGGAGCAAATGAAGCTGGCTGGGTGGAACCATGAGTAGAATCTTGTAATTGCTGAGCCTTCAGATAATCCCTCCTAATATGCCCAGGTTGACCGCACCCGAAACAAGTTCTTGTGGTAAGGAAGCATCGTCCACTATGTCGTCTCCCACAAGTATCACAAGGGTGGGTGACTTGACTACTCTGTCTAGAATCTTGCCACCTCCTAGAATTGAAGGTTCTCTGTCCCATCCTAATATTAGCACTAGGCGCGTCACTCCCCTACTGAGGTAATCGTGAGTCCCTCTGTGGACCCTGATGGCTAGAAAATGAACCACCACTGCTAAAATCTCTACGACCCTGATAACCCTCTGTCCTAGCCCTCTTTGCTCTATCCCTCGCAACCCTACTCTCACTGGTCTTCATCTCAATGTGTTGAGCACAATCTACTACTGCAGAATAGGTGTGAAATCTCGAGATGCCACAGCCCTAAATAGTGGCTCTACTAACCCATCCACAAACCTCTGAATCTTCATCTCCTTAGTAAAAACGAGGTAGGGAGCATACCGAGACAATTGTGTGAACTTGATGTCATACTCCGACACCGTCATGCTCGAAGTCTATACCAAAGTCTCAAACTCTCTGGCTCTGGCATTACGTACACTGAGTGGTAGGAACCGATCCAAGAAGGCTGCACTAAACTCACTCCAAGCCAATGGTGCTGCATCCGTCGGTCTGCCTCTACACAAGGAGCTTTACCATTCCTGCGCCATATCCTCCAATCAGAAAGTGGCTAACTCAACTGACCGAACATTGGAGCATCTCAAGGCTTTACATATTTTCTCCATCTTATCCAAGAAAACTTGGGGTTTCTCTAATGCATCAGACCATGAAAATGATGGAGGCTTGAGCTTAAGAAAATATGAAAGAGAAATATCTAGATGTCCCCTCTCGACCTCATGATGTTGGCGATCAGCCTGTCTTTAGGAGCTAGGAGATTCTTGTACTGTAGGTCTCCCTTCTACTACCCTTTGTATATCCTCCATATGGGTCGCCATCATCTCTACAACCCGGTTGACTCCTTGTAAGCCTGCCGCTAAGTCCTCGATAGTAATACCCCCAGTTGGGTGCCTATCTACATCACTTGAGGATTGTCCCTCATCTCGCTTCTCACAGACGTATCCGCCCTCACCGGCCTAGTGGCCTTGCCACGTCTACCTCGGCCTCTCCGGGTGGATGCCCGTGGCCTATCTGTCATCTCAATAGGAGCATCTTGTTCCCCTATCCTTCTTGAGGCGGCTCGTGTCTTAGGCGGCATTCTTACTTAGACAAGAGCAAACACCTGTTATTAAACACATATTATAATCATACTTAAGGCAAAAGGTAGTTTCTAAGATAGGGGATCTATGCGGTCATTTGGTTGTAAAATGTGTCGCGGTTCACACTTTACAACTAAAGTTCCCACATAAAGACCCGACTCTCCGCTGGACCAATAAAAAAAAGTTCTAGGACCTAGACAAACCTAGAGCTCTGATACCAACTTTCTCATGACCTAAATTTTCGGGATCTGACTGACGCAAGGGCTTAATAGACTATGTTTATTGGGCCCTTGCACCGATCATGTCCCAAAAATTTGGGTCGTGACAATTATCATCAAAAACTAATGGAGTCAATAATCTCTCCCTTTTTGATGATGACAAAACATTCATTGGTTAACAGCACAGTGTCCTTTTAATCTTTTTAGTTTTGCACAAAATGGAGGTTTTCCTCCCCCTAAGTGTATGCTCCCCCTTAGTGTGTGCATAGTTTTATTATTCATTTCAGCATATTTTTATTCTTGTCATACAGAAAATGACATGTAAGGGTTTAAATTGATGACATAATATATTTATATAGGCTTATGGAATAATAAGTAGTAAGTGACATGATGATAGAACATTATTACTATTTCAGCTTGCTATCTGTCATATTATGTCACGACTCGGAACTCCCATCGAGTCCATGACAACCGCCGCGACGTTTCGATAGACATTCATTGCTCGAAATGTCAATCGAAACCTCACAAGGCTTAACATCAGTTTTTCTAGCTTCCCTTGTGAGTATTAGTCACTAAAATTAAAACATTTTCCAAATCAAAACAATAGAAAAACAATTTTTCTCACAGGGGCATTTTGGTCATTTTTTTCTCAAAAATCTTGAAATCCACTAAAAATGTAGTATGCGGGTACAAAACTCATAATTCATAATAAAAAATAAGTTTAAACATCTAAAACCTTCATTTAAAATGAAAATTATGATTATTTGGATATAATAATATTTAATAAAATATTCTATTTTCTTATAAAACAATATTTATAGAGTTACACGTAAATAATTTTTGTAGCGCAAAAGCTAAATAAATTCATACATACTGTAATACAGATAAGCAAAGTATAAAATTTAATTTACAGTGACACGTGGGCCCACGAACGACCAAAAGTATCAAAAGAGGTAAACCTACAGTTTTTGAAGATGCAAGTCCAACTATAGCCCTCAACGAAATTAGCTATCTACCGACTATCCTGAGCCTAAAATGGGTGGAAAGGAGGGTGGTAAGATTATATAATCCCAGTGAGTAAACAAATACCATCTAAAATATCTAAAGCGAGTAAATGGAGACAGATAAAACAGTTTAACATACTGTAATTCATCACCTTTCAACTTGTTTCAATCAAATAAAATCAATTCATATAAATTGAGTAATCAACATGGCTTATGAATTTCTTAAAACTTTGGCTCGTGCCAAAACCATTCTCATACCCAGTTATCAGGGATGCCTTGATCGAGGGCTATCCCAACCGAGTCTGCCAAGGTTGTTAAAAAGTTATGTACGCATAAATCATGTTTTTATTTTGAAAACATAGCCGTTCCTCAGCATTGGCTGAGTTCCCCCTCATGTGGTGGTTTTGTCATGACTCAAATTTCGAGCCATGATCGACCCATGGGCCCAATGGACGTAGTCCACTAAGCCTAAGCAAGCCTATTAATCTGACGTGTTCATCATTCCATCATAAACTGCTAAGTCACATTTCATAACTTAGAATCAAAATAATACTACACATTGCCATCTCATACTAGCATACTAAACAAGTGTATGTCCATTTGTCTACAACATGTATCTTAACAATTTACATTAAGTTTGTCTATACATCTCAAAAAGAAGACTTGACTTCCAGCGAAGGGACTCGGACAATGTACAACTACTGAATGCCGAGACACCTACCAAAAAATGGATATAAGTCTACAAGGACACCTCGTCCTAGTTACCTGCTGCCTCGTGATCTGAAAACATGAAGTTGAAAATGGTGAGTATAAACCCAGTGAGTGAACAAGAAAGGGAATAAGCATACCATAAAGAATCTTTAACGAAATCATGATGCATTCTTTTTCAAAACAATGCAATTTGTTTCTATTCTTATTAAAAACCCCTCATCAAGCCCTTAAATGATTAATCATTTGAAAATCATGAACCCATACATAACGAACCATTTGAAGAATGAAAGCTTTAATAATATGCAAGCAAGTCAAATACGATGACGAATCTTCGCTGCAGCGACATTAGGATTAAGTTATTAGCCGAACGAGGGTTTCTCAACTGGCCAAGGATTTCTCACTAAACCTTCTCATTTTAAACTTAACTCATTTAGTCCTTAATGTTGGAAGTCCATGCTCTGATATGGTAGCAAAGAAGTGAAAAATAGGGCAGCAATTGGACAAGATAAGAGGCAAAAACAGAAGATTTTTCGCTGCAGCGAGATTGAATTTGCTGCAGCGAAATTATGACCCAGAAACAGAATGTTTCTCGCTACAACGAGATTGAATCTCGCTATAGCGAAATTGTAACCCAGAAACAGAAAGTTTCTCGCTGCAGCGAGAATGAATTTTGCTGCTGCGAGAAGCTACTGTGCCATTCTTGTTGCAGTGAAAATGCATCCTCGCTGCAACAAGTTTCTAGCCAGCCTACCCTTCCAAAACCTTAGAGTTTTCCCTGCAGCGAGAATGATTTTCGCTGCAACGAGAAACAGGGCACCAATGAAAAATTTGCTCTTCTTCCAAAGGAAAAACCACCCTACTGAAATGTCCAAACCAACATGAAACACATAACAATTTCCCAAGGTTTAACATGTCAAGTTTCACATGCATTACAACCATAAACCATTATCCATTAATTTCCTATAACACACATATTTACATATGTATATATGTATACGTATATACCCATCATCATCATCACACCATCCCATCATCATCATCACCAGCTCATGCGCACTCCCTACTCTCACATGGTTGGGTCATCACCGGGTTATGCGCACTCCCTACTTGCACATAACCGGGTCATCCTCGGCTTATGCTCACTCCCTACTCGCACATAGCCGAGTCAATATAATTACACAACATTATATTCAAACATATATATATATCAACATAATACAGCCACATAGAAATCCATAATAACCACATATCATAACATAAAACATTTCTCAAAAGCTTGTTCCCAAGGCATTCATTTTTTAGAAAAGTTGTATAAAATCATTCAAACATTTTGTACAAAACAATCATATTCCCAAAACAATTTTGATAGGTAGTCCACTCATCGATTGATTGTAGAGCCTTTAGATGACTCCAATTCCCCTAATTGTCCAAATGGGATGATGAGGCTTCCTTAGAACCCTAGGGCTCCTTTGTAGTCAAATTTTCTTCCAATTGCTTCCAAATCAATGGGGTAATTCTCTCTTTCTCTCTCTAAAATTCCCAACTAGTGAGAGAAAGTATGAAAATAAACTTTACCAAGGGTTTTGAAGTGAAAGAGTGACAGAATACTAGGTTTCTAATCAAAAGGGCTCAAAAGTATAAAAACTAGAGCTAGAGAGAGAAAATTTTGTAAGCTACATATCAAGCTTCCATGGAGGTTTTGAAGAAACGTGAGAAAGAAGAAGAAGAAGAAGAAGACAAGTTGCTGGAAAATGGGAGAAGAAGCTGCTAGAAGAAAGTATTTATAGGCCAATCTTATCCATTCCACTTAAAATTACCAAATTACCCCTCCACCAATTAACTGACTCTCCTCCAATCTTTTATGCAATTTTTTTGTTCTTTTGACACTAGGACAAGGTCCATAATGGTCTAAACATACTCGAGTTCATGAAAACATAAAATTTTAACTTGAGGTGAAAAATGACCATTTTGCCCCTACTGTGAAAATCGTCTAAATTTTTGGTTTCCTTTCCATTTTACCCATAATTTCACCATCCATTATGCCTTAGGCCTACTTATACCATAATATTGTTTAAAAATCTTACTTTTATGGGCTTACTAAGGAAATGATGAAATTATCCCTAATCAGGGATATTGCGTATACTTCCCTTTACGAGTCTATAAAGGTCAAGGTCTCATAGGTTTGACGTGAAGTGAACTCTAAAGTTTGACCTCGGGAGTTACCCTATGTGCCTCTCCAATCGAGGTACATATATATGACCAGGTTCTGTGCCCCTCTAATAGGTTGGTCCATAGAACCAGCCCGCTGCAGCAAGCTAAACCCACCATACAATAAAAATTCAATAGCATGATATGGCAATTTTATCATTATCCAGCTTATCAAGGCAAACAACAGTTTATACATTTCAACACAAATACCAATTCAGCCATTCATGCCAATATTGTCATAAGCCAATCAATTAGAACCATAAATTCATAATACATCAAATGGTCTCCAATTGCTCTATTTGCAAAGCCATCATTCAATTTCAGAACAATTTTATGAAATCATTTTATTTAAACACATTTTTGTTTATAAAACCTAAAAATTTACCATTTAAACTCATTTTTCATAAAATCACAAAATTGGATAAAAACCACTCTAGATAATTAAGACGATAGTAAGGTTACTCACTATTTCGAGAGTCAAATTCCAAGTACTCCGATTCTTGATTCCTCAGGTACTATCTCTTTACTTTTGCTAGAATGCTCACCACCTAGACATAATGCACAATAAGCCATTTACTACATTGTGCTAAATTGTTATAAAACCAATTCAAGCTTTATACTAATGTATGAAATGGGATGCAAATTGTTCGGATTACCGTCTAAACACGATATTCTACACAAATTCATTTGGGTCCCTAATTAAATCGGCATTGGCCTAATTCGACCTATCACTTGATTAATTGGCCAAAATGTCCAATTCAACTCCAATTAACTCCATTTTTCTCCCAATACTCCAAATCATTAAACACAATTTAAATAACTTGAAATGTGGCAAAATCATCCTCACATTTTCTCTTGAAAAATTCGGCCATTTTGAGTGCATCAACACCATGATTTTTCTGACTTGATTATCACACCACAAATCACTTGAAATAAAATCAAAATCATCATCAATAATCTACATGGAGAATTCGGCCAATGATGGGTTATGGGAGAAAATGAATTTTTCTTGTTTGATTTTCATGCTACACATCACTAACTAAAAACACTAGAATATCTTAAAATCTAACCAAAACAACCATTAAATCTTCTCTCTCTAAATAATCCTTCATGATATCTTGTGATTCAACCATGAAAAATGCAAAATAATGCACGGGAAAGGTAGATCACAAGTCAAAATCAAGAAATTTTACCTTTGATTGCTTGATTACTTGAAATCCACCAATTTTTCTCTTGAATTTTCACCCTAGGGTTCTTGTTCTTTCTTTTCTTCCTTTGTTCTTCTTTGGCTGGCCACATGAATGAGAAATAGGCTGATTTTGTGCTAATTTATAAGGAAATAATAAATGGATAAGAATTTGACACATGTCACCATTCCATTGGTCCATGTGTCATACTTAGCCATTAAGCAATCTCTCTCCACCACTTAAATTTCCTTAATTATCCATGATAATATTGGGAAAAATTCATGTGCTGGACAAATGTTGGGTGGTGTAAAATTACAATTTTGCCCTTGGGTGGCAAAATGACTATTTTACCCCTATGCTTGAAAAATATGCCAGAATTAAAATTTTTCACTTCTCAAACTCAAATTATGTTTTAAATAGTCAATCTTGATCAAAAACTTCTTCCAACATTCCAATTTTAACCTCGGGTGGCAAAATGACCATTTTGCCCTTAGATCATGAAAATTCCAATTTGATTCCAAATCGGTCCTCGAACTCTGAATCACCATTTTAAGTCATTTTGGGGTTTTAAAATTCTCAATTTCATCTTAAAATCTCTATTTGAACTAGTTTGAGGCTTAATTCAACTTAATTGTACCGTTTGGTACAATACCGTTCTATAACGATTTTCGAGATACCCAAGTAAGCAAACATGCATTCTTATGTAAGAATGACATAATAAACATATTGTAGAGTTGGGCTTGACATATTGTTTCCAGACTTAATTCATTCCAAAGCTAAATGCTATAAACCATCTAGTCAAAAATATCAACATACATATTTATTTTCATCCAAATCTCACTCATAATGTTATATCAACTATTAATGATCAGCACAACAACTCAATATCAGCATCAAAGAAGTAGCACAAACTCAATGGTAGATACTCCAATAGCATATTTAAATATTCAACCATCAACTTGTAAACATAAACAACAATAAACCACAATGTCTTTTAGCATTCAAAAACATCTAACATCAAAGTTAAATTTAATTGTTCAACTGTGAAAGTAAAAATAACAGGAAAATAAAAAAAACAGTCAATATGCCTAAATTTAGCAAAAAAATAAAAATAACAGTCAATATTCCTAAATTACCCCTAGTTCTTTTCTACCTTCTTTCTATCTCCCCAGTTTCCTATCTCTTAATTCTCTTTCTTTTTGTCATCATCAACTCTGAAGGGGGTTTCAATCCTCTGAAAAGGCGAAAGGAGTAGATTCATCAATGCCAAAAAAAAGATTTAGAGGTTTAGGGAGAGAGTTTTGGTGGTGATTTTTGTGGTGATTGTTCAAGGGTGTGTGACACCCAGTACCCTTGTATTGTAAAACCTCGACCTCCATAGACTTGTAACTAAAATTAGACGCGATAGCACGAACCAAGGGTAATTTTGGTATTTCTCATGGTGAGCTCCTAGAAGTAATTTTCTAATGTTATTAAGGTCTAAGTAAGCCCAAGGAATAATGAATGATGGTAAAATAAATGAAGAATATAGAAACACTGATAATTTCCATAGTAGGGGCAAATTGGTCATTTTACATCTCGAGTCTAAATTTTTAAGTTTTCATGAACTCGAGCATTTTTAGACTCTTATGGACTTTATCTCAATGTCAAAAGAGTAAAAAAGTTGCACAAAGGATGGGAGGAAGACAAAGTGACCTTGTTAAGGGCATTTTGGTAATTTACATGAGGAATTGGATAAACTTTAGATATAAATATCTAAGTTCTAACAACTTCTAGTAGCTTCTTCTTCCTTCCCTTTTTTCTCTCCATTTCACATTTTCTTCATCCTCCATGGGAAGAAAACCTTGATTCCTCCATAGCCTTCTCATAGAAAGCCCAAACTTCAAGTTTTTGCCTACTCCTTCATAAGGTTTTTTCATGCTCTTCCACTTTTACACCTCAACAACCTTTAAAAGTCTTTCTTTAGTACATTCACTCACTAGTTGGATGTGTAGTGAGAGAGAGTGTGATTTCCCTTATTAGCTTCAAGAATTTTGAAAAAGGATTCAACTACAAAAACCATCAAGGTGAGTATGAGTTAAGGTTAATCTCTTTAGTTGTTGATAATGTCTAGTAATTAGATTTGTGAGTGTTTTATTATTGAGGTTGTTTATTCAATTTTAGTGTGACTAGAGTAGTGCAAATAATAGCCATTTGATAGTAGTTGGAAGCTAGTTAGGGATGACTAGTAGAACTTGATTTAGGAAATAGCTTTTGGAATGGTATTAATGGCAAGTTGGGTTGATGGTGATTTTGTTGTGTGTGATAGGTTCCAACGGAACCCCACACCTCCATTCGGAACATTAGTCGAAGTTAGAGCCTACCAAAACATCAACAAAGACTGGTGAGTGAACTTACATTTCAAAATATTTTGGGAAGTGCCTACATGTTTAAATTAATCATTTGAAAGTTTCATTTGTTTTTACTTTAAAAATATACTTAGGGAACAAGCCCTTAATGAAACGTTTTTATCTTGTGCAATGTGCAATATGAATAGTTCATGCTTTCTCACATTATATTGATATGTATATTATGCTTTTGATGCTCTTTTGGTGTGATAATAAGGACCCAGCTATGTGCGGTGTGGGAGTGCACATGAGTTGATGATGACCAAGCTATATGCAGTGTGGGACTATACATGAGCTAATGATGATGATATTGCATTGTGCGTGTAAAGAGTGCACATGAGCTGAGTGTGGCGGGATGGTATGCATGATGATGTATGTATATTTATATATATATGTTATAGAAAGTTTACGAAAATAATTATGATTGTGTTGTATGTTGGCATTATTAATTACTCCCAAATTGCTTTTCATTTCAGTGAGAAAATGGCTTTTGATGTAATAATACCCATTTTAACTAAATTGCTCTATTTCTCGCTACAACGAGATTCATTCTCGCTATAGTGGGAAACTCTTAGGTTAGGGGGGTTACATTAGCCTGGTTCTCGCTGCAATGAAAATGTATTTTCACTGAAGCGAGAAATTTCCTGAAGCTTCTTTCTCAAGGGAGATTTACACTAGCTTGGTTTTCACTGCAGCGAGAAATTTTCTGAAGCTTCTCGCTGCAGTGAGATTCATTCTCGTTGCAGTGAGAAACTATTGGGTGGTTCCAAAATTCTAGTGTAGTGCTTTCACTTTGACAAAGATTTTGACCATTTTCCAATTAGAAGTGGGAAAAGTCCAAACATAAAAGTTGTATCCTAGCGTCTTAGCTTTCTAATGACCTAAAAATCATGTCAATCGGACTTCTGTAGTATGAGATATGCTTGAAAAACCAAAGCATATGCAAACCAAGAATGCCTTTTCACTGCAGCGAGAAAACCCTCTATTTGCTTGTCTTGCTTGGTCATTGCTAAAAATTTCATTCTATTCAACTTCATGGTTTATCATGGATCTTGTAACATCAAGGGATTAAACATTCAAAGTTTGAAATGAGGGGTTTTAACCAAAAATTAGAATAAATTGCGTGGTTTTATTGTAAGTGCAACATGTTTTCTAAAACATTCCTTATCATTGCTTGTTCCATTCTTATGTTCACTCACTGAGTTTATACTTACTCTTTTAAAATTGCATGTTTTTAGATCCGTAGCTAGTTGGGACCGGGTTTAAGAAGACCACTCGTATTCACCCCTTGGTAGGTATATGGCATTCGGTAGCCATGCCCTCACCCAAGTCACTTCGTTAGTCGTCAAGAATTTTGCATGTGGATTTACACTCGATGTAAATTGCTAAGATTTAGGCTACAAACAATAGATATATATATATATATATATATATATATATATATATATATATATATATGATGATGCCATTATGAGATGGCAATGAATGAAGGTATTTTGGATTAGTACAAATATAAATATTTTGTTGCCTTTTTTATTATCGAAATACGTATAGTTAAGAATAAAGATTTATGGTTAGAAATGATGGTGGGAATGATGAAATAGAATTTTATAAATAGGCTTGCTTGGGCTTAGTGGGCTGTGCCTATTGGGCTCTTACGCTTGTCATGGCCTGAAAATTGGGCTGTGACAGGATGATTTGTCAAAAATTTCTAAGGGGTCTTGAAGAGAGGAAATAGTTGCTGGTCTAACCTTTTCAGCAATTCTGGAGGATTTTCTTCTTTTGAGAAATTTGGTCTTGGTTGCCATTCTTTTGATGCCTTTACCAGGTGGTTTCGATTTGGCTTGTGGATCTACAATAGCTTTCTTTTTTTCTTTCCCAGTTTACTTCTCTGTTGTGTGTGCTGGTTCAGTAGATGCTGACTTCTAAACTTGTGCTTTGGCTGCCTCATTTTTTGCCTACTCTTCCTTAATCATCTGATGGAAGACATCCATAATCGAAACTTCCTCTGAATTGGGAGGAAAAGGTTGCTCTTTCTCGGGTACTAGAAGAGATAGGGGATTTTCATCAAGTGAACCAATCGCCTCAGTCCCTTGTTCTGACTCAGCTTCCTTTTAAGGCTCCAGTGAGGGGGTTTTTCTTGGCTGATCCACTTCAGGTTCATGACATTACCCCTGGAAAGTAGAACCTTCAACACCTTGCCTTTCTGCAAGACTTGGAGTTGCAGAGGTGTCTGCAGCAGCAGGTTCAGAAAGCATTTTTCCTTTTTCCTTTAGCTCTTTTTCCAGCTCTACTAATTTTCCTTCAATTTTCTCTATCCTTAAAGCTTGGTCAGTTAGCTTCCCATCTATCCTCATAAGCAAATTCAGGAACATCTCATTTGAGAATTGAGAGGAGGTTGGTTCAGATTGTGTTGGAAGTGAAGACTCTTTTCCAAAAATGGCCTTGGGGTTTTAACATAGGTTTTTCCATATAGTTTATACCCCATGTTAGGTAGACTTCCAAGATAAATGGCTTGGTCTCTGCTCTTCACCTTGTCTATTTCATACCTAGAGCACCAAATACCTTTCTTTTGTACTAGTGAAGTAATGATATTTCCATATGGCAAATTTATCTTGTCCCCTGTATAAGCTCTTCTCATCCCTTCAACCATAAATTGACCTAGGTTTAGAGGAGTACCATATAATGCATGCTTCATTAGCCATAAGTCTTGAAGGCTATTGTAGCTAAAACAGCCACTTTTGCCATGAATGTTTGCTGCTATAAAGTAATGCAAAATTCTAATTTGAGGACTTGTAATGAGGCCAGCATTACTTTTGGAGGAGTATTTTTCCTTCTTCCCTGTGATTATTTCCCACAAGGATGAGGGGTCATAATTTTCAGGAAATTCAAACTCACCCTCCTCACATTTGATTTTGAGTAAACTCCTAAATCAGTAGCAGTAATAGTAAATTCCTTTCCATTCAAATAGACATTCAGACCATCCTCAATATAGTCATCAGAGTCCTCAAGTTCATCCTTGTCTAGTGCTATACTTGCATAAAATTCTTTAACTAAACTGACACTGTAGGATCGATTCTTAATTGTACTAAACTCCTTCGGTTTTAATTCCTCAAAATAATATGATAAACTTGTTTGAATTTCTGAAATTTCATTAAAACTGTCCCAATCAATGTATTTACCACAAGTGATAGGGGCATTCTCCAATTTCCTATATCTATCTTCATGGGCTTTGTTTCTAAATTTGGAGGATGGGATATTACCTTTCTTAAATGATTTTCCCTTCTCTTTCTTCTTCTCCGACTTCTGTTCCTTTTCTTTCTGCGATTTTCCAGATTTTTCACTCACAGATGTAGACACAATTTTCGTTTTCTTCTTTTGCATTTCAGCTTTCACACCTTCCTCCAGTGGCCATTTACCTTTCTTCTTCTCAACAATTTCTTTGGTTATAGAGGATTTTTCCATTTTGTTTTGAGAGATTTTTGACTGAGGGTTTCGAGAATTTGAGTGGGTAGCTTTAGTTTCAAATGGGTCGGTTTCAGAGGAGAGAAAATATAGAGGAAATGAGTTAATGGCAGTTTAATCTCTCCAAAACCGTCTATTTCCCCCTTAACTATTGTCAGTTTTTCTTCTGTTCAAAATTTGAAAATTGCTTCTCATTTTTATTTTTCAGCTAGGCGGTATTTTGTGCCATTTCTTTCACTCGGTATACTATTTCTTTTACTATTTTATTCATTCTTCTCTAACTAACTGAGTATTATTATTTAAAGAGACAGAATGCTCTTAGTTGACTAAGTGCCTCTCTTAGTAGACTAAGTGCCTACTGTCTTTTAAGAAAATTTCAAAATTTTTCCTAAAGCTCCTGCATATTAACCATTCCTAAATTTCTTCTAATCTCACAGAATCTATCCTCATTTAAGGGTTTTGTGAAGATGTCAGCTAATTGATGTAAAGTATTTACAAACTCAATTTTAATGTCACCTTTCACTATGTGATCTCTAACAAAATGGTGTCTAATCTCAATATGCTTAGTCCTAGAATGCTGTACAGGATTTTTTGAAATATTGATTACAGTTGTATTATCACAATATATTGGTATGTTATGCATTGATATTGCATAATCTTTTCGTTATTGTTTAATCCACAAGATTTGAGCATAGCAGTTGCCTAGAGATACATATTCGGCTTCAAATGTGGATAAGGCAACTGAATTTTGCTTTTTGCTTGACCATGACACAAGCACATTACCTAAAAACTGGCAAGTTCCACTAGTGCTTTTTCTATCTATTTTGTTGCCAACAAAATTTGCATAAGAATATCCAACAAAACTAAAGGATGATTCCCTAAGATACCATATCCCTAAAGTTTGTGTATCTAAGAGGTATCTAAATTCTTTTAACAATAGTCAAGTGTCATTCCTTGGGTTGAGATTGAAAATGAGCACACAAACACACAAAGAATTGGAAATCAGGCCTGCTGGTTGTTAAATAGATTAGTGATCCGATCATACCTCTATAAAGCTTTTGATCAACATCTTTTTCTTTTTCATCTACATCAAGTTTGTTGGATGGACTCATTAGTGTGCAAATTGATTTCAGCTTCAGCATATCAAATCTTTTGAGTATGTTTTGAATGTATCTTTCTTGGTTGATGAAGATTCCTTTTTCACTTTGTTTGATTTAGAGGCCAAGAAAGTACTTCAGCACACCCATCATGCTTATCTCAAATTGCCCCTGCATCTCTTTAGCAAAGTTCTTGCATAAAGCCTCATTAGTTGCACCAAACACAATGTCATCCACATAAATTTGAATAGCAATTAAATCATTTAAGTATCTTTTGATAAACAATGTTGTATCAATACTACCTCTAACATAACCTTTTTCAACCAAAAATTTTGAAAGCCACTCATACCAAGCTCTAGGAGCTTGTTTCAATCCATACAAGACTTTATGAAGTTTGAAAACATGATCTGATTTTTCAAAGTCCTCAAAACCTGGTGGTTGTTCAACATATACTTCCTCTTGAATGAATCCATTTAAGAATGCACTTTTTACATCCATTTGAAATAATTTAAAATTCATAAAACATGCAAAAGCAAGCAACAATCTTATAGCTTCTATATTAGCCATCGGTACAAAGGTTTTATAATAGTCAATTCCTTCCTTTTGGTTCTATCCTTGAGTGACCAACCTAGCTTTATTTCTAACTACATTCCCTTGCTCATCTACCTTATTTCTAAACACCCAATTTGTCCCAACAATAGGGTGGTTTATAGGCCTAGAGACTAATGACCATACATGGTTTCTTTTGAATTGATCAAGTTCCTCTTGCATGGCCAATTTCCAACTTTCCTTTTTTTCTATTTCCTCAAATGTTTTAGGCTCAATTTGAGATATGAAAGCTAAAAACTCACAAGTCTCTCTTGTTGCTCTCCTAGTTTTAACACCTTGTGAAATATCACCTATAATTAGTTTTTGTGGGTGATCTTTTGCATATCTCCACCTCCTTGGAAGGTCATTATGCTAATTTTCAGTTCTTTGCAGGTTTCTATGGGTGGAGGCTTTGTTTCTCTGCCTAGAGTATTTTCTTCACTATATTTCTTATCATCTAAACTCATCTTTTCCATTTGTCTTTCAAGTATATCCGTATCATTTTCATCATCAGAAATTTCCTTTTGTAAGGTATTGGATTCATAAGAAACTACATGGATGGATTCTTTAACCGTTAAAGATCTTTTGTTGAAGACTCTATAGGCTTTTGAGTTTAATGCATATCCTAGAAATATAGCTTCATCACTCTTTGCATCAAACTTTCCTAAAGGCTGTTTACCATTGTTCAATACAAAACACTTACAAAAAAGCTCCTAAGGTGAGAGATATTTGGTTTCCTACATTTTTACAGTTTGTACAGAGTCTTTGATATCATGGCTCTTATAGACACTCTATTAAGAATATAAGCTGTTGTATTAACAACTTCTGCCCAAAAGTATTTAGGTAGATTATTCTCACATAGCATAGTTCGAGCCATTTCTTTCAAGGTTCGGTTTTTCCTCTCTACAACTCCATTTTGCTAGGGTGTTCTAGATGCAGAACAATTATGATCCAGCCCCTTTTCATTACAAAAATTCTCAAATTCATCTCCTTCAAACTCTCCTCCATGATCACTCCTAATACTAACTATAGCTAATCCTTTTTCATTTTCAACCTTCCTACGATGACTTATAAATACGGGTAGAGCATCATTCTTATGAGCAAGAAAATAGACTCAAGTATACCTAAAGTAGTCATCAACTATTACAAAACCATAAGATTTTCCTCCTAGACTAGTTATACTTATTGGACCAAATAGATTAATGTGTAGCAATTCAAGAGATCTAGATGTGGAGATAACTTTCTTGGTCTTAAAGGATGTTCTAACTTGTTTTCCTAGTTGGTAAGCATCACATATCTTATCATTTTCAAACTTAAGATCCGGCAGTCCAACAACTAAATTTTTTCTAATCAACTTTGACATGGTATGCATGCTCACATGTCCTAATCTCCTATGCCATAACCAACTATCATTTTTTGCATTTGCTATAAGACATATTTCACAATCCATTTCAAGATCCTTAAGAAATACAACATAAATATTCTTTAATCTTCTTCCTATAAATGAGGCTTTATTAGTGCTTATGTCTATCACTTCACATTTGGTTGAGTCAAAACATACCTTAAATCCTTTATCACACAATTGACTAATGCTTAATAAATTATGTTTAAAACCTTTAACCAACAACACATGACTAATTTGAGTTTGAGTGTTCTTACCAACTATTCCTATGCCATGAATTCTACTTTTTGAATCATCACCAAAGGATACGGTTCCTCCCTTTTTCTTGTCTAGCTGTGCAAATAGCATTTCATTTCCTATCATGTGCCTTGAATTGCCATTGTCCATATACCAAGGTTGCTTCTTCTTGAGTTGAGCTCTTGAACATGTATCTTTTGAGTGTAGCTCAACCTACAAAACAAATATTCAGTTTTTCGTTATAGGTACCCATACCTTGATGGGTCCTTAATTGTTAGCAGCAACATAGGATCCTTTTGGAACCCATATTTTTCTTATTTTTTGCACATTTCTTTTTCTATTGCAATCATAGGATAAATAGCCAATTTTATCACAAATATATCACCTAGATGATGCATTAGCAGAATTTTTCTTGTGGTAAGCATTTCTTTTTGGAGTTTCATTTTTCATACTTTTGAGTGAAGCATTTTCTTCACTTACCTTTTGTAAAGCTTCTATTTTTCTTTCCAATTCCAATATTAGAGTTTCAAAATCTGTTTTTGAATATTCCAATTCAATTTGCAGAAAATTTCTTTGTTCAAAAATAGAGTCAAAGTCAAGTTTAATCTTTTCCAAATCTGATTATAGAGATGCAAAGTTTTTCTTTAAAGTATAGTATTTCAAAACAAGTTTCTCAAATTCATCATATAAACATTTATATTCTTCTTGAAGTTCATTAACAGAATTATTGCAAGGAGATGAGGATACCTCAGATTCATCATCCTATGCCATCAAACACAAGTTTGCTCTTTCTTCAGCCTTTTCTTCCTCAGCTTCAGAACTTGAAGTATCATTGTCTAACCAAGTAGCTGCCACCATTGCCTTCTTTGATTTCTTGCTTCTCTTTGGAGTTTCTTCTTTCAGCAAGAGGCATTCGGACTTGAAATGTCCAAGCTTCTTGCATTTGAAGCATGCAAGCTCTTCTTTTTGTTGGAGTCATTTTGGTTTGTGGTTCTCCATGAAGAACCTTGATTTTTTTCTAAACCCTCTTCTAGCTAGTCTCTGATTTCTTTTGCCCATTAGTTTTCTGAATCTCCTAACAACCAGTGCTAGTTCTTCATCATCATCACAGGATAGCTTGTCCAATTCTTCTTCAAGAATGCTGGCTTTGAGGGCAATGCACTTATTCTTTTCTTTAGCTTCCCTATTATCTTATTCTTCCTCTTCCTTAAGTACTAGCTCATGAGTAAGGAGAGAACCACAAATTTCATCCAAAGTTATAACATTTGAGTACTTGGCTTCTCGGATGGCTGTCACCTTAGGCTTCTAATTTTTTGGTAGGCTTCTAAGAAGTCTTTTAACAATTTCATGCTCAGGGATTGGTTTGCCTAGCTAACTAAGTTTGTTTGTGATGTATGTGAATCTATCTAGCATGTTGGTGATATCTTCACCAGGCTCCATCTTAAACATTTCATAATTATGGGTCAAAAGGGTTATCTTGGACTGCTTGACTTGAGAAGTCCCTTCATGGATAATCCTATGTTTATCCCACACCTATTTTGCTGTAGTACAACTTGAAACTTTATTGAATTCGGTGGGAGTTAGAGCATAACGCAATGTATTGATTGCCTTAAAATTAGTTTGGACCTTTTTGGTTTCAGCCTCGGTCCATTTAGACCTTGGCTTAGGTATCATCTCATTGGTCACTACATTTAAGGTTGAGGGAATGAATGGTCCATCAGTTATGACATCCCACATCTCATAATCAATTGCTCTAATACATATTGACATCGTAGTACTCCAATAAGGATAGTTAAAGCTATCAAACAGAGGTGGTCTATTTATTGATTGTCCCTCAACTACTATGGATTTTTGAAGAGCCATTTGGATCTTCCCAAGGGTGTTAGACCTTAATAACAAGGGTTAGGCTCTAATACCACTTGTTGGTCTCAAGTAAATGTGCTAGAGGGGGGTGAACAGCACTTTTTGGCTCTTGGCAAGATGAGGAATTAATTTGAAAAGCAATGAAAATAAAACACAGAGTAGACAATGCATAGGAATTTAGAGTGGTTCAGTCCAAGACCTACATCCACTACCTTGATTATTCAACTAAGGATTTTCCAAACTAATTCACTATGAATGGTGAAATTTATAAGCTTTCACCAAGCTTTACAATGGCTTTTACCAGGCTTAGCCAAAACCTTTCACAATAGTTTTTACCTGGATCAACTAAAACCCAACACTTAACTTTTCAAGGCTAAGTTCGAACCTATACCCAATCAAGCAATCCTAGCTTGAATCAATCCCTTAGAGTGACTCGCTCACTCTAAGAATACAAGGAGAAAAGTCAAAAGAGTGTACTTATAATCACAAGGTTGATCTAAGTGGTACAAAGTGAAGTGCAGATTACAATTACAAGGATAGGAGTTGAGTGCAGTAAATGAGCAGAGAGTATTTGTAAATTTTTTTAACTCTTTTTTTTTGTGTTCTTGGAAGGCTTGATTACATTTCTAGCCGTTGGAAGTCCCTTTTATACTAGGAAATTTAGCTCTGAAGTGTGTTAGACAGTTTTTGACCTTTGAAAACAGTTTTGTTACAGTTCTGGCTGTTAATCTGTCTTCTAGTGCACAATTCAAATTTTCTGGCAGAATGCTCTTAATCGACTAACCGATATCTTAGTCGACTAAGTCGTCTTTATCTTCTGATCCCAATTTCTGGCAGTGTGCACTTAGTCGACTAACTTATTTCTTGGTCGAGTAAGTCTTTTTTGTCTCTCAATACTCTTAAGCCCGTCAACTTCTGGTTTAAATTTTAACTGACTAACTCTTCATTAATCGACTAAGAGGCTTCTGTCTTGTTGATCAATTGTGACTTCCTTATTCTTATGCTCTTTAATATGTGCATTTGACTGATTGATTAATTATTTGCTTATAATTTTTATCCTGCACACTCAAGTAGAGATATTAGACACAAATGAATGAGAATATTTTATTATCATCAAAAACTAATGGAGCCAACAAGACGAAGAGTTTGTTTTAAGCAAGCATTCATTATCTAGTTATTAAGGTACCATGATTCTATTGAGATATTAAAATACATTTGTATGAAGAGCCATGTATAGGAGACATATATTTTAATTAAATCTAAAAATTGTTCACAACCATATAATAAAGCTAGTTACTTTATTGTGTTAAGGCTGCAGTGTTCAGATTACTTCCAACGAAACAAATGTTATTCATTTCAAGGGAATGATGGGTCTTAAATCATCGAAATGGTTGACTTCAAGTAATGACACTATAACATGAACTGGAATCATGTGAGAATCAAATTTAAGTTTAACTGTTACTTAAATCTTGATATCACACTTATTCATTTGCTTATAGTAGAACCAAAATCCTAATGGATAGTGGACTTGTGTTTAATCTCTTTATAATTTTGGATTTACCATGAGCATGATCACCATAAAGTGTTGATCTAGTCTCCATATTTTGGGATTATAATCGAGATGAACATCTGGGAACATATATCCAAATAATGGAGTTCATACCATTAACATCACTTTTAGTGATTTCAGGAAGATTAGTGATTAATTTGGGCCTAGTAGATTAAAGAATTAGCTACTCATCACATCTAAATACTCAAAAGATTAGATCTACAGCATTGAATCACTAATTGGATGAAATTTGAGATTAGGGAACAAAATTGACATAAAAGGTAAAACGATAATTTAACTTTGTCATTGGATGGTTATGAAGGTTCGCAATATAAAGTTTGTAATTGGACAACTAATAATTAATATCAAGTACTGAATTGTTTCTTGTAATTATAGCTAATTCAAGAGTGCAACCATGAATCTATAATGGAGTGATTTCATGGTTAATAACCTTGAATTACTTTTTAATGAGATTAAGAATAATTCAAAGTTTATTGGAGCTTGGAATATCTATGCCCAAATAGATTCCCTATTTAGCTTCATAAATTCAACTTGTTTAAGTTGGAATGCATGTTTTATTTGATTAATTAATTGTGTACAAAAATGTCAGCTTTACCATGTTTGTTTTAATTTAGACAAAAAAACATTGTTTAGTCATAATTTAGACAAGAAAATATGTTTGTCTTAATTTAAGACAAGAAAAATACTTTTTGTCTTAATGTAGACAAGAAAACATATTTGTCTCAATTTAGACAAGATAAAATATTTTTGTCTTAATTAAGGACAAGACAAAATATTTGTCTTAATTAAAGACAAAAGTTGTCTTAAATTAAGATAATGCTAGAAGAATTCTTATAAAATGAATCTAGACATCCATGTTAATAAAAGGAGACTCCATGTTTAACTATCACTCTTTTATTTATTATTAATAAAGATGGATAATAATAAAATAAGAGTTATTATTCAATAAGGAGTTTTATTTTATCAATAACTCTAAATGATAATTAAATAATTAAATTATTTATTCTTTAATTTTAATGTTGATAATTATGGAGCATGTTTGATGCTTCCATAACTCTAAATGGATGGTCAAGATCGATTCAAAGGTGTTTGATTTTGATTAAACCTTTGATGCAAGAGTTTTAATAAAAAGAGGAGATTGGAAGAAAAGAAAAAAAACATACTTTTTCTTGAAAAAGTTTCAGCCATCAGTTTTCTCATCCTCCTCCAAACTTTGCCGTAAGTTTCTACCTTTCTCCCATTCTTGGTTGAATTTTATGAAAGAAAATAACCATTAATTTTTAGGAAGAAAAGAGAGACAAAATCGGTTGCCATCTTGTAGTCTAGCATTCCACACCTTGTCCACTCAAGGTTGAAGTTGAAAGTGTTCTTGAAGAATAAGTGGTAAACTTGTTTGGTTGATAAATCATTCATTGGTGTGGTGGTGTTCAAAAATAAGAATCTCCAAATAAAAGGTATATTTTAGAGATATTTATGGCACTCATATTATCACAATATATGGGAACTTTATTCATATCCATTCCAAAATCATTTAATTGCTGCTTAATCCATAGTATTTATGCACAACAACTACCTATTGATATATACTTAGCTTCAGCAGTTAATAGAGTAACAAAATTTTGTTTCTTGCAAGACCAAGACACAAGCATGTTTTCATGGAACTGACAAGTACCACTAGTGTTGTTTTGATCTGTTTTGCTAACAGCAAAATCAGCATCAGAATAGCCAAAAAGATTAAAAGATGAACCTTTTGGATACCATAGGCCTAAGCTTTGAGTATTCAAGAGGTATCCAAAAATCCTTTTCATTGCATTTAAATGTAATTCCTTGGGACATGATTGGAATCTTGCACATAGGCAAACACTAAACAAAATATTAGGTCTACTTGTAGTTAGATAAAGAATTGAACCAATCATACCTTTATAAAGCTTTTGATCCATGTCATTTCCATTATCATCTTTGTCAAGCTTTGTGGAGGGATTCATAAGAGTTCCAATTGATTTTATAGTCATCCCACCAAATTTCTTTAGCATTTCTTTGGTATACTTCTCTTAGTTGATGAATATTCCATCATCACATTGCTTCATTTGTAAACCAAGGATGAATTTAGCTCTCCCATCATGGTCATTTCAAATTCTCCCTACATTTCCTTAGTAAAATTCTCACACAACCTTTCATTTGTAGCACCAAATACTATATCATCAACATAAATTTGAACTACAATCAAATTAGTCTCATTTTTCTGAATGAATAGAGTATTATCTAAACTCCCCCTAGTATATCCTTTTTCAATTAAAAACTTAGAAAGTCTTTCATACCAAGCTCCAATAGCTTGCTTCAATCCATACAAGACTTTATGTAATTTATATACATGATCAAGTTTATCAAAGACTTCAAAACCAAGGGGTTGTTCAGCATATACTTCCTCTTATATAAAGCCATTAAGAAATGCACTTTTAACATCCATTTGAAACAATTTAAAATTCATAAAACATGCATATGCAAGTAAAAGTCTAATGTCTTCTAATCTTACTATTAGGGCAATAGTTTCTTCATAATCAATACCTTTTTCTTGATTGTACCCTTGAGCAACTAACCTTGCTTTGTTCCTTACCATATTTCCCAATTCATCCATCTTGTTCTTCAACACCCCTTTTTGTACCAACAATTAGGTAGTTGGTTAGCCTTGGAACTAAAGTCCAGACTTTTTTCCTTTCAAATTAGCCCAACTCTTGTTGCATGGCTATCATCCAATTTTTTTCCTTTTCAACTTCCTCAGAGTTTTTAGGTTCTACTTATGATATGAAAGCAAGATACTCACAAACTTCTCTTATCCCCTTCTAGTTTTGACACCTTTTGAGGGATCACCAATAATTAGTTCTTGAAGAAGATTTTTTACAAATCTCTAGCCTCTAGGAAGGTCGTTGTGCTATTCTTCAATTCTTTGTAAGTCTTTTAATGGTGGTTCTTCATCATCTTACTCCTTCGAGCTTTCTTCATGATTTTCTTTGTCATCTAAGCGCATTTTCTCTATTTTCTTCTTAATGTCATCTACATTATCATCATCAAACACTACCTTCCTTTGTGCAGCATTAGTCTCATAAAAAATAATATGAATTGACTCTTCTATAACTAAAGTTCTTTCGTCAACACTTTATATGTTTTAGAGTTCAATGTATATCTTAAGAATATGGCCTCATCACTCCTAGCATCAAATTTTCCTAAGGTGTGTTTTCTGTTGTTCAAAACAAAGCATTTGCATCCAAAACTACTTAACTAAGAAATATTTGGTTTTCTTCCTTTGTAAAGCTCATAAGGGGTTTTAAAAATCTTGGCTCTAATGGAAACTCTATGTAAAATGTATGCTACAGTGTTTACAACTTTAACCCAAAAATATTTTGGCAAGTTGTTTTCACAAAACATTGTCGTTGCCATTTCTTTTAAGGTCCTATTTTTTCTTTCAACAACTCCATTTTCTTGTGGAGTTCTAGGAGTAGAAAAATTGTGGTCAAAACCATCTTCATTGCACAAGATTTCAAAGTTGTCACTTTCAAATTCTCCTCCACGGTCACTTCTAACACTAACAATGGTAACGCCTTTTTCAGTTTAAACTCTTTTACAATGTTTAACAAAAGTTGGCAATGCCCATGTAAATCTAAAGTAATCATCTATAATAATGAAGCCATATGCCTTGCCTTCTAGACTAGCAATAGTGATTGGTCCAAACAAGTCAATATGCAATAGTTCAAGTGGCCTAGAAGTTGTTATGACTTTCTTAGATTTAAATTAACTACTAACTTATTTCCCAAATTGACATGCACATAAACTTTGTCATTTTTGAATGATATCTTTGGAAATCCAATGACTAGGCCTTTTCTTAAGAGTTTTGATTTGGTGTGCATCCTGGAATGTCCGAGTCTTTTATGCCATAACCAACTATCACATACATCATTAGCAGTAAGGCATGATTCACTAGGCTCAATTTCATCAAGAAAGATGACATACATATTCTTAATTCTTTTGCCAATGAATGCAACTTTTTTATTATCAAAATTAATCGGTTGATATACATAGGAATCAAAGCATACTCTAAAACCTCTATCACAAAGTTGACTAATGCTTAGCAGATTATGCTTTAGACCTTTTACAAATAAAATATGCTTGATTTGAGTTTGAGAGATGTTACTAATGGTTCCAATTTCGTGGATAATACTTTTGCAGTCATCACCAAAGGAAACACTACCACCTTTCCTCTTATCAAGCTTTGAGAATAACTTCTCATTTTCAGTCATGTGTCTTGAGCAACCATTGTGCAAGAACCAAGGATGCCTCTCTTTTGGTTGAGCTTCAAAACATTGACCCATTTGTCCTTGCCCAACCAACAAAATAAATTTTCAGTTTTTCTTTAAAGGTACCTATACTTTGATGGGTCCTTGGGGGTTAGCAATCACATGAGATCCTTTAAGAACCCAAACCAAACTTAGTTTTAGTAAGATTTCTATTATTATGATAACAATCATAGGCCATATGACCTTTCTTACCACATAGACAACAATGAAATTAGAATGCATTCATTTTTTTTCCAAGGTTTGTGTTTCTTATAGGCTTTTCTTCAATTTTTTATTTTAGTTTTGATCTTTCTTCTATTTCAACTTTAAGTGCAACATTTTCATCAACAGCTCTTTGTAATTCCAAATTTTTGCTTTCCAGTTCTAACTTCAGGAATTAAAAATCAAATTTGGATTGTTCAAGTTTAATTTGAAACATATTCCTTTGATCAAAAATAGAGTTATACTCATATTTAATTTTTTCTAGTTCTTTAGTCAATGCAATAGCCTTTTTTCTCATTGTCTTATATTTCAAAGCAACTTTCTAAAATTCAACATATAGACAATCATATTCATCTTGCAAGTCATCATAAGAAATATCACATGAATTAGAAGTTACCTCAAATTCTTCTTCTCTTGCCATCAAGCAAAAATATGCTCTTTTTTTCAATTTTTCTTTTACTTCTTCTGAGCTTGAGGAGTCATTATGGGACCATGTTGTGAGACCTTGACCTCTATAGCCTCGTAACTAGGTGTAGACACGATAACACGAACTATGGGTAATTTCATCATTTCTTTAATGAGCCCTTAGAAGTAGGCTTTTAAACAATATTAAGGCCTAAGGCATAAATGAATGATGAAAATAAGGGTAAAAGGACGAAGGAAATAAAATAATGATGATTTCCAAAGTAGGGGCAAAATGGTCATTTTTCATCTCGGGGTAAAAAATTTTAAGTTTTCATAAACTTGAGTATTTTTAGACCATTGTGGACCTGACCTTAGTGTCAAAAGAGTAAAAAGATTGCACAAAGGATTAGAGGAGAACAAGTTAACTTGTTAAGGGCATTTTCATAATTTAAGTGGAAATTTGGATAAGCTCTAGCTATAAATATCCTTTTCTTCCAGCAGCTTCTTCTTCTTCTTCTTCTTTCCATTTCACGTTTCTTCATCCTCCATGGGAGTTCTCTTCAAGCTTCCATAATCTCTCAAGTTAGTCTCAAATTTCATGTTTTTGTGCACCTTTTCACAAGCCCTTTGTGCTCTTTTACTCTGTCACCTTAAAAAACCACCAAGGTCTTAAACTAATACTTTCTCTCACTAGCTAGGTGTTTTAGAGAGAGAAAAAAAGACTTTCTATAATAGTTTAGGAATTCTTGAAGAGGAATCCAATTACAAATCTAGCAAAGTGAGTGTTGAAATTGAGTTGATATTTTAGTTGTTGATAATGTCTAGAAATTTGATATGAGAGTGTTTTATTATTGAGATTGTTTAATCATTTTTAGTGTGACTAGAGTAATGCAAATAATAGCCATTTAATGGTAGTTGGAAGCTAGTAGGAATGACTAGTAGAACTCATTTTAGAAAATAGCTTTGGAATAGTATTAATGCCAAGTTGGGTTGATGGTGATGATGCTAATGTGATGATAGGTTCCAACGAAGCCCCACCACCCCATTTGGACCATTAGAGGAAGTTGAAGTTAAGTAAAGATTTAACGAATACCGGTGAGTGAACTTGCATTTCAAAATTGTTTTGGGAATGTGAATGTATTTGCACAAAACATTGGAATGATTTTATCCAACTTTTCCTTAAAAATCTACATAGGGAACAAGCCTTTGGTGAATGTTTCTATCTTGTGAAAGTGTGTCATATAATGGTTCATGTGTTATCACAATATGTTGATATGTATAATATGCATTGGATGTTTTTTTTTATGTGATAATGATGACCTAACTATGTGCGTGTGGGAGTGCACATGAGCTGATGATGACCTAGCTATGTGTGTGTGGGAGTGGACATGAGCTAATGATGACCTAGCTATGTGCGGTGTGGAGTGCACATGAGCTGATGATGACCGAGCTATGTGCGAGTAGGGAGTACACATGAGCTAATGATGGTGGGATGGTATACATGATGATGTGTATATATATATATATATATATATATATATATATATATATATATAGATAAATATGTGTGTTATAGAAAGTTCATGAGTATGGTATATGGTTGTAATACATGTGAATCTTGAATGTTAAACCTTGGGAATTTCTAAGCATGTTCAAGTTGATTTTGTCTTTGCAACTAAATGGCCTTTCCTTGAGAGAATGAAAATTTGTTGTTGGTGTCCTATTTCTCACTACAGCGAAAAACTCTCGGGTTTGGAGGGTTACATTGGCTTGATTCTCACTGCAGCAAGAAAGTTGCTAAAGCTCCTCGCTGCAACGAGAAACATTCTGTTTTTGATGCCTGCAACTCGCTGCAGCGAGAAACTTTTTATTTTGGCTACCTGAATCTCGCTGCAACGAGAAACTCTCCATCCAGCATGCTACCTTGTTTGTTTTTGCCACATTTTCCATTTCTTTAACATCATGGTTGAGCATGGACTTCCAACATCAAGGAATTTATTTAATTAAGTTTGAAATAAGGGGGTTTGGTGAGAAACCCTCGGCCAGTTGAAAATTTAAGCCTGCAGCGAGAATGCCTTTCTGCTACAGCAAAGACCCGTCATTTTACTTGACTTGCTTGAATACTATTAAAGTTTTCACTCTTCAAATCCTTTGTTGTGCATGGACCTTTTCGTCAAGTGAGTAACTCATTAAGGGTTTAATGAGGGGATTTAATAAAAACTAAACTAAATTGCATTGTTTTTGAAAATAAATGCATCATGATTTCTTTAAATTTTCCTTATCGTTTGCTTGTTCCCTTCCTTTGTTCACTCACTGGGTTTATACTCACTGTTTTCAACTTCATGTTTTCAGATCAAAAGGCAGTCGGTAACTAGGTCAAGGTGTCCTCATAGATTCGTATCCTTGGTAGGTATCTTGGCATTCCGTAGCCGTACCTTCACCTTGGTCACTCCGCTGGAAGCCCAGAGTCATTTTTTTGTTGTAAATATGTATATGTGATTTAAAGTACTAAGATGTATGCTTTAGACCTTATATGTATATTTTGATTAGTAATGCCACGACGAGTTGGCAATCGTTATCAATATTTCGAATTGAATTTATGAAATGTGACTTTAGCAACTTTGATGGAATGATAAACAAGTCATATAGATAGGCTTGCTTGGGCTTAGTGGGCTATGTCCATTAGGCCTATGCACCAGTCATGGCCTAGAAATTGGGTCGTGACACATGTTGCTGCTACCATTACTTTTCTCGGTTTCTTCATCTTTTTTAAAGATTCTTCCTTCAGCATTGGACATTCAAATCTAAAATGTCCTAGTTTCTTACATTCAAAGCATATCATCTCATTTTTCTTGTTGAGATCACCCTTGTGTTTATTTTTCTAAAAGAAACCTTGGTCTATCTTGTAACTTTTCCATCCAAATCTTTTGCCTTTTGTCCCATCAGCTTTCTAAACCTTCTAGCCATCATTGCTAATTCTTCATCATCATCACTTAACAATACTTCAAGCTCTTCCTCAAGTGTACTAATTTTGAGTGTAAGATTCTTTCTTTTCTCTATGACTTCTTTCTTTTCCTTCTCTTCTTCTTCCTTCATTTCAAGTTCTTGTGTAAGGAGTGATCCACAAATTTCATCAAGTGTGACCATATTGCGATCTTTGGCCTCTCAGATGGTAGTCAGCTTGGGTTTCCAAGTTTTTAGGAGGCATCTAAGTAGTCTTTTTACTAACTCATGTTTAGGGATGGTTCTTCCAAGTTGATTGAGCTTGTTTGTAATATTGGTGAACCTATCGAACATAGTAGTAATATCTTCACCCGATTCCATTTTGAACGTTTCATAACTATGGGTGAGTAAGGCAATTTTGGACTCTTTTACTTGTGAACTCCCTTCATAAATGACCTTAAGTTTTTCCTAAATCTCTTTAGCTATAATACAGTTAGAGTTTTTGTTGAATTCTAAAGGGGTTAGTGCATAATGAAGGGTGTTAATAGCTCTAAAATTTGTTTGGACCTTTTTAGCTTCAACTTCAGTTCACTCAGCTCTTGGCTTAGGCATTCTCTCACTAGTGACAAAACTATGTGAGGTGGGAATATAGGGTCCTCCCATCATTACATCTCACATTTCATACTCAAGTGCTCTAATATATATAGACATCCTAGTACTCTAATAAGTATAATTTGATCCATCAAATAAAAGAGGCCTATTTATGGATTGACCCTTAACAACAATAGACTTTTGCAAAGCCATGTGGCTCTCCCTTAAGAATGTTAAGCCTTAAATTTAAGGGTATTGCTCTGATACCACTTGTTGGTCTTGTTGGACTACTAGAGGGGGTGAATAACACTAAAACTTTTTTGTTCAACCCTTTAGAGCTTTTAAAGCTCTTAATTTACTAGATGAAGGGAAGGACTAGAACTTGTAAGAATTACAAGACACCAAGTAAAGAAGGGTAAAAAGAAGTAGACAATGCAAGAGTATTTATAATAGTTTAGTCCCTTTAACCTACATCCATGACTTTGATCTCCCAATTAAGGATTTTCAACCTAACTTCACTATACTAGTGGAATTAACAGCTTCCACCAAGTTTTTACAAGGTGAGCTTCTAACCCAAGCTCTAATCCCTTACAACAAGCCTAGAGTGCTTCCCACTTTCTAAATTCCTAATAAAAAGAAGAAGAAGTACAACTAGGACTTTTTACAAATATGAAAAGATTACAAGTAAGCTTAAACACTTTTTTTGGATTAAGAATGGAGAACAAGTGGTTTTGGTGGAGGATATTTGGCTTTTTGCTAAAAAATAGCTCTTTTCTCATTTAGTCTTATTTCTTTGACCGTTAGAGCTTCAATTTATACTTGGGGAGTCAGATTTTTCGGTTAGAGATAGTTCTTAGCCATTAGAAACAACTTTGATGCCATTTTGCCATTATTTTGTCCTTTAGTGTTTAAATTAGAAAAAACAGTCAGAGTTCGACTAACTGGTTACAAGCTGCTCTAACTGATTACAGCTTTCTACCTTGCACTAGGTAACTAATTATAGGAAGCTCTAACCGATTAAGGGATTTCTATCTTCAAGCTTCTCTACTTCAACATACTTCCTTTAATTGGTTATCTCTCCCTTTAACTAGTTAAAGCTTTACTTTCTTCAACCTTAATCGATTAACATAAGCTCTTTATCAATTAAAAATTCTTCAAATTTGCACTTTTTCATTTTGACTCCTTTCACCATTCAACTTCACTTTGAGTTGAAATTTGGCGCTTAGAAGATCTTTAAGTCTTGTGCTCTAATCGATTAACCCCATGCCTTAACTCCTTAGCACATCTCTATCTTCCTTTGTCCAACACTTTCTTAATCAGTTAAGCGTAGTGCTAACTAATTAAGATTTTTCTATTTTGCGTTAGCTAGTAGCCTAACCATTCCTTAGCTAATTAAGGCTCTTTGATAATCAGTTACACAAGCCTTGTCTTCACTAACTCTTTTCATCTTTCACACTTCAACTTATTAACTTATCTATTATATGATCTTGTTTTTAATCATTCATTTTTAATGAGGGAATTAGCTTTATTCTGCACACTTAAATAGTGAAGTTAGACATTAATGAATAAAGAATGTTTTATGATCATAAAAAACATATGGAGTCAACATAAACTTGAGTGTTAAGAGAAGAAATATTTTCTAAAGGATTTTCAAGTGAATGATTCTTCAAAGCTTGATGGAAGACTAAGATGATGGGTAGAGAGGGAAACTAAGCTTTAGGATGTCTCTCTATGGTTTTCAAGTGAGTGTTGGCGTTCTCTTCTCTCCAAATGACTTAAGGGTGGCCTTTAATAGTTGGAATGAAGTTTAGAGTCATTAGACACAAGTTTAAATTAAATATGGCCATTGCTAAAACTTAAAGGTCAACTACAATGCTCTTATAGTCAAGTATGATCTTCGAATTTCTAAAATTAGGGCTTTATAGTTGAGTATAACTTTCCTCTACTTGATTTAATTCCTAAGAGTGTGCGTTTTTCAAATTTAGGCGAGGTAGTTGACTATGGTGAAGCTGGGTCGACTATGTCTTTCATTTTCCTTATTTTTCACACATCAGGCTACTAGGATCGACTATAGAAGTGCCATGGTCGATTATATCTATGTAATTCTTTAAATTTTCGAGCTTTCTGCTTTTAGGTCAACTATAGGCATCCAAGGGTCAATTATGTCTTCATTGTTTCATGATTTTTCACTTGTTATTCAACCATTCAGCCTTTAGATCAATTTGAGCTTCTCTAGGGTCAACTATTGACTTGTGTCTTTAAGATTCCTTAACATTTTGGTGCCTTTCTTCAGCTATTTCTTCCTTGCCTTGTTCCTATAATCAAAAAATAATTCAAGGCATGTATGCTCTTTATTTACTTAGCTGAATATTCATTGTTTGAAAGCTTTTGTTATATTTTCTAATGATGCATGGCTTTTCGAATAATTTTGTGACTTTAGGGGATGAAAAATATGATTGAGACAATTTCAAATGCTTAACATTGAACTCAAGATATCATGCAATTTTTGTTAAATCAAAACATGATGTAACTCAAGGCTAACACTATTTAAAGGCTTAATAAGGATATAAACTAGTTGACTTTGTGTACCTACATATTTAAGAATTAAAACCTTCCTTTGCATGGTCTTTGTTAAAAAGATAAGCTGAAAGTAAAGTAACTATGAGGGGAGGTGAATTGGTTATGAAACAAAAAGTCCCCATTCTTAAAGGACCTTCAAAAATGTAGAAGAAATAAAGCAAAAATAGAGTATGAACTAAATAAGAAAAGTGTAGAAAAGTAAAGAGTACTCAACCAGATTTTTATACAGATTTGGCCTTCCAATGCATACATCTTCTCCCTTGATAGCACAAGGAGATGGAATCCATTATCAACTTGCCTTCTCAACAAGGTCAGGCATAACCTTTAAAACATGCATTTTAACAGGATCAGGTGTGTGAAATCCCACCTTGAGTAAGAGGATAAGTTAGGAAAATTGATGCCGCTTGACTCTAAATTATGCCATCATTTTTGCCATATATTGAATGAGAATATCTTCCAAGGTAGGCTTCTTTTTAAGGACAAAAGGTCTAGCTTGTTATGGACAACCAAGAGGGATGTTTGGCCTTGGATTTAAAGTTCCAGCATTGTTGTTCCATGAAAAATTAGGATGGTTCCTCCAACCAGGATTATAAGTGTTGGAATATGGATTATTTTATTGTCTATTAAAGTTCCCAACAAACTGAACTCCTTCAGAATTAGATGGACATTTATCACTTGAATGGCTATCTCCACACAAATCATAAGTTATAAAGAAGTTTCGGACAACATTAACTCCCATTGTATCAAATCTCTTTATCAAAGTAGATATTTGTGCAGTCAAGGCATTAAGTGCATCAATCTCATAAACACTAGCAATTTTTCTAGAACCAAATCTTTCTGAAGGTCATTGGTAATTATTAGAAGCCATTTCTTCCAACAAATTATAAGCTTCATTAGGATTCTTACCCATTAATGCCCCACTAGCATAAGTATCAATTGTAGATTTGATTAAAATTACCAACCCAATATAAAATGACTAAACTTATAGCCATTGAGGAAGCCCATGTTGTAAGCACCTTCTAAGCAAATCCTTAAATCACTCTCAAGCTTCATACAAGGACTCACCATCAAATTGTGTAAAAGCAGTTATATCATTCCTCATCTCTGCAGTCTTGGCTGATGCAAAAAATTTTGCTAAGAATTTCTAAGCTAAGTCTTCTCATGTAGTGATAAATCCTATTAGAAGTGAGTTTAGCCAACTCTTGGCCTTATCCCTTAATGAAAAAGGAAAGACTCTTAATTTGATAGCATCATCAGTCACCCCATTGTACTTAAAAGTGTTACAAATTTTCAAGAAATTCACAACATGAGAATTAGGATCATCACTAGGTAACCCACCAAACTAAATTGAAGACTAAATCATCTAAATGTAAGCAGATTTAATTTCAAAATTATTTGCATTGACAAGAGGTCTTCTAATGCTTTGGTACAAGCCTTGTAAAAAAGGAACAACATAATATTGCAAGGCTTTGTTCTCTTCAAAAATTTGTTTAACAACATTATTGCCATTATTATTATTATTATTAGCCATTGTTTGATTTAGAGTTTGAACTTGCAAATTTTCCCTTCAAAGTTTTCTAAAAGTTCTTTCTATCTTTAGATTAAAAGGAATAAGATTCAAGTTTCCCATTTGCATACAATGACCAAAGATGCCTAAAAACAAGAAAAATAAAGTTTGAATTAAGAATAAATACATTTGGTATTAATATTAGTAAACAATTCTAGAAAATAATTCCCCATCAATGGTGCCAAAAACTTGTTGTTTTAATTTTCTACTCACGCAAGTATACATATCAAACAGATAATATAATAGCAACTAGAGTGTCAATCCCACAGAAAATTGATCTAAAATTTAAATAAGTACTAAAATTAACACAATTTAGTCTTATACAGACAAACAAAATCAAGTAACTAAATAAATTATAAATTAACTAAATCTAGTTAATAAAAATTTAGACTAAAAAAATCAAAGCAGTAATAAAATTGGATAAAAATAAACTCAAAGAAGCTTAGGAATACAACATCCCTCACATTTGATCTAAATCTTACCTCTTTCTCTTAACTTATTCCAAGGGGTTGAATTGCTAACCTAAAGTTCTCAATTATTTATAAGACTCTCTTGAAACTCTTATAAAAATAACTATTTAATAAAAATACTATATCTCTATGTGAATTGAAGTTAAAATAAACTAATTAAGTTCAGGCTTTAATACTAGCTACATACAACATATGGATATATCTTATCCTATATACAAATCAATTTATTCATCCAAGCAAATAAATATGATCATATGTTATTCCAATTTTAGCCTACTCCAAACTCCCCCTTTCAAGTTATGTTTAGATTTCTAAATCAATTTAATTGGTGATCAGTCAATTAAAAGTATTAAGAACAAATTGAAATAAACAATTCAATTCTATTAAAAATAAGCAAGCAAGAGATTAAAAATTAAAACAACATGCAAGTACAATTGCAATCCTAGATAAAAAAATTAGCTACTCATAATTGCAATAATAAATAAAAACGTATGAAATTTAGCCATCAAGAGTTACAAGAATAATAAAAGTTAAGGAAGAAGGAAAAAAATATTAGCAGCCTTAATCTTCAATCTTCAACCTCAACTTCGAACTTCTTAAATCTTTCTTAAGATGTTCTTCTTACGGTTAACTTCTCCTTGAACTCTCTTTAAATGCCACTAACTTAACCTAATCTTCCTCATTTTACCTACTTGGCTTTTAATATGAGCTTCGAATAATTATAGAACCCATAAAACCTTCATCTGCCCGTAGCCTTTTTCTTTTCTGCACTAATTTTTCAGATTTTTCCTCTCGATGCCATGGCACAACCCCTCCATACAACGGCGGTTGGCCTAGCTTCATGTTTTCTATTGCTGACTATTGCATTCCATCAAATTCCAATGCATTTTTCTCTATCTTTAAGACAAAACTCGGCAAAGTGATTTGCATGATAATTGTAGCTTTGTGTCTTACCTTTCCACTAGTTTAAGAATCATGTCATTTGGACAACTAGAGTGGAGGTTATACTCGAAATACTACATGTACAATCAGAGCCTTAATCTTTTAATCAGTTTTCTTCACCAATTTGAAATCTTATTCCTTAAAATCCTATACAAAAATACAAACGAATAAATAATAATGAAACTAAAATAAACAAACATAAAAATAACATAAAATAAAATAACTAAATAAACATAAACTAAATCTTTATCTAAACTCAAAAATTTACCTAACTTTTAATAGCAAAATGAGACAATAATTTTATAAAATAGAATTATTAAAACCCTTATTCCCCATTTCCCCCTCCTGCTTTTTCTCTTCTATCTACCTTTCCTCGAGCCTCCCGACCCACCCTCTTTACCCCTTTCACTGCCGATTGAAGTTTGGTTAGACGTCACCCATTGCCGAATCAACCCCTTCGTCGCCAAACCCACCCTCCCCGCCACCGATTCCATCGATTTGAACCCAGATCCATCACAGATTTGTAATCTAGCTGCCAAGTGTGTTGACTGCCGCTGGCCCAAGTATTTTTCCTTCCACTTTGCTTCATTTTATTATGTTATTATGGCTGGTTTTGGTAGCTTGTATGCTTGGCTGTATTATTTGCTTGTTTGGTAATATCTGCTTAGTTGTTATTGTGTGCTTAGTATAGCTTGTGTTGCCTTCAAGGGAATATCTCTCTTGTACTGGTTTTGGCAATATGCGTATATATATACTTTATAAATTATGAAAGAATGTGAACTTTTATTTTGTTGAGAAAAAATATACACGTAACAAATGAAAATGAATTGGCTTGCCAATTCATAATGTGAATCTTAGAATACTACGTAATTTTGTACAATCAGTTTAGATGTTTATCAAAAAAATAAACATAATGTCACAAATGTAGTTAGCAATAAGTAAATTGAGTAATGCCCAACCTTATAACAAATCTTAGAAGACAGAAAAAAATTCCATATGATAAACATGCTTTGAAACAACCAATCTAAGTAACCCCTACCAACTTCAAACTAAATTTAACAATAAAAAGAAAGGGGTAAAAGGATGCAAATCAGTTGTTAATTGAATATTTGTATTTGAAATATGTTAAGTCTTTAAGGTAGGTATATGGAAGTCTGGTCATGGTATTCTAAGGATAATGTGTTCTTCAATGACGATGCACTTTTCATGGTACAAGCATTTCGACAAGGTACCATGTGACGCAGAACTTTAGATTAGATTGAATTTTTTTATTTTTTGGAATTTGTTTCTGTTTTTTTTTTTCCTTTCTTCTGCAAGGCTGAATTGGTGTCTTGTTGTTGCCATTTTGTGGCGTCCTTGTTATTCTTATTGTTTTCTCCTTTGATTAATATATGGTGTGAAAATTGTTGTTGCTCTTTTTATCCCCTGTCATTAAACTTTGAGTATGCACAAAAATCAATGCATTTATCAGTGCTCAGTGTTCACCTTGTCATTTATACATTTCCTTTTTAAATTTTTCTCTGTTTTTTTTGTTGGAAGATAAGAAATAAAGAAAGACTTTATTTAGTACATAGGAATATATCAACCTACTAACATACTAATCTTGGCATATGAATGTTAAAATATCAATAAGAATTAAACAATGATTATCCAACTTCAAGAATATACAAATTTAAGATATTGCTTTAAATAATCAATCTTTTTTACTTTAAATTGTCTACCTTTTTTCTTTTAATCATACCTAACAAGTTAATTAACACTTGCTCATTTGGCATGAAGGATTAGGTAGAGATTTAAAGAATTTTAAAGGCGGCCTCATTAACATCAAAAGAGTAATTTAGAATCCATCCCATTCCCATCATAAAGTTTAAAGGTAGATGATTATGCTTTTAATGATTCTTCCATGCATTATTTTAGATCAATAGATATCCCACCCAATAACCACATCAAAATATAAAGTTTGAGAACGCTGACTCTTTCACTTCCTCTTGGTCTTCCCAAAGCACAGCATTTGTGACTTTTTTTAATTACATAGAATTTTCTAATGATCAACATATAGCTTAGTACTTTTTAATATATATATATATATGTGCTCGAGCTTTTAGCTTATTGGTTGGTGCATAGTTTCCCTGTCTAAATAACATGATTTGAATCCCCCCTTCTTCCACTTATAAACATATATATATATATTATATATATATATATATATATATAGGTTATGGAAATTNTACTATATATATATATATATATATATATATATATATATATATATATATATATAGGTTAGTAATAAATCTGGATTTGGAATATCAAGCTATTATGGGAATATTACTTATTGATGAACAGCAAATAGACTAATATGCAATCTTTGTATATATTAATGATAATTAAGTTAGACTTTTTAAACCAAATCAAATCATTTATATACCATGAATCAAGTGAAAAAATTTTATATTTACTTTGTATTATACCAAAGTGAATGAGAAAAATGTTACTCATAAAAATCATATTTTCCAAATCCAAACCTTATTTGTTAAAAACCAATAGTTTCAAGACCACTCATTGATGAACTTTGTACGGAAAGATATTGCTTTCATGAAATTGTATAGCAATTTAAAGTCGTAATATGCATGAGATAAGCCTTAACATTTGACAATAATGTTTTTTCCTTAGCCTTTAATCACATCCCATTCACATTTTATCGAAAATTTCACTAGTCATTGAAAAGTTCTCTTTTTTTTTTCTTTGGTGTGAGTGGGTGAACTATCTTTTTCAATTTGTGAACCATAAAAATTAGGATCATAGTAATAAGCAAATTAATTTTCCTAATTTAAATCAATTTAAACGTTAGTTAAATTAGCCAATCGAATAGAAACGCACTCGAATATTATATAAAATAAATGCTTTTTGTCCAGCATCTATGATTAGAAAGTTCATTGTATATGATTAAGCTATTGTGATTTATCAATTTATTCTAAATGCCTTATGGATTGTGAGGCTGCAAATATCTTAGAAGGTATCCAAAAACAAATGGTTATACTCTTTCAAGACTCAATTATTAAGTGAAGGAGATTCAAATCATGCTAAGGTGATCATACGCAGTGGAATATTATTAAAATTTTAATCTCCTAACCTATATATCACTTTAATTGAAACTAATCTAAAAAAATCACAAGAGAAATATTTCGACATACTTGAAAGTTTGATGTTTGCTTTCTTTGGTGGAGTCCTCCTTGGCCTTTTGTTTTTTACTTTGTACATCAACTAAGACTCATCAAACCATAGCATAACAATTGTTATGCCTTTAATGGTAATACACACGGTGATTTGCCAAAATCTCTTCACTAAAAGTGTGTGAATCCTTAAGCCAAAGATTATGCTAGCTAACTTTCAACTTTGATCTCCCTTGTATTTCTCTCTTTTTGGTTATGATTCTATCTCAACACATAAGAAAATAAAATAGAACTTTTTCGTACGTTTAAGAGGCAACTAAAAGATTCTTTTATAGAGTGAATTGACTTACTTCATACCCAACAAGGATCATAAAATGTATGGGCTAATTGGGCCTTTGTTTAATGCTCCGTCAAATCATATTTGATTTAGCCTAATATTTAATTGGATTAAGTCTCTATAAAATCAATTAGATCACATCCAATTGAAATCAAATTAATTTTGACAATTCACTTTATGTGTGTGACCTATTAGGTGCCTAAAATTTTGGCAATAAATATAATTAATTCAATTCAGAATTTATATTTATATTTATAAATCATGAGCGGCATCTAGTTATACATCATGATCACCTAGTTGTTAAGAGAATCAATATAATTTGACTAACTTTTTAGTGTACAGTATCTCAATGTAATTTGATCATTTCATCATATATCTTAGATAGATAGAAAGCTTGACTCGGTGTCTAATTTTTAACTTATCCATATTAATCCTGAAGCTTTCATATTGATCTATCAAGATTACCTTGGTCAAAGACTTTTAATCAATATAAGCCAAGAGCAAATGAGATATATCCTTTTCAAATCACTTGGGGTGATGAATCCTTTCTAGATTACCCATTCATCTTCATGCTTCATGCAACATCCAAAGCACCCTATTTAGGCATCTGGTTGCCTCCAGACCCCATAGAAGTAAAATCAAAACATGACAATTCACATACAAAATGACTTGGTGTCACAAGTCTAAGAATTACTTACACTACTAACAAATGAGAGTATTTTCATAGACACTAGAGTAAAATACTAAATGGAACTCTCATAGCGAGTTCAATGAACTTGTTCCTTAACAAGCACCCACATACTATCCCCAAGTGTCTTACATACTTCAACTTGTGAGATCAATTGTTTACTTTCAAAGTAAGGAGCCTTAGCATGTACCAGCCTTCGAGCATTGTCAATGCCCTTATGCTTGACAATACAATGACCAAGAACATATATAGGAACAAGACTTTGATGTATAAGAATCTCATAATTATAACCTTTATAATTTGTTTACAAGGTCATTATGTTCCAAGGACTTTATCTATATAAGTCTCTCATAACTCTTTATAAATAAACTCATGGATAAAGAAATTTCTCATACATTATATAAAATATCCATAATATATTTAACATAAAATATGATTAATTAATGTAGTGTTTTACGAGCACGAAACCAATTTGCTTGCAAGGCTTACATTAACACTAAACTCCTTAAGTATGAACTTATTTAAAACTATTGTTTGTTTGTGGAATGATTCATCAAATTACTTATGGCTTGCAATCTCTGTTTAGATCATTTCATTTAAGACTTATTCAAAACTATTGTTTGTTTAGAGAGTATAGTAAAACTTGTGACTTAGATATTACATAGACTTAACCAACCAACCACAAATTGAATTTAATTTAGGTCAGTTGATCAAGTCTATAGAATATATAAGCAATCGGTATTGCAATATTTCTTGCAATTAGAGACTGCTCAATTTTTAATTTTCATTATTATTATAAGTATAAAACTTAATATATATATATATAAAATATATATATTACCCTTATAATTACTCTTTAACCACCCTTTATTCAAAATTTTGAATTCGTCATTGCTTGCAATGTACAAGTTGCCGACATTGGTTACGTTGGTCAAGTTCATGGAATATTCGAGTTCCCCTTCAGGGAGTATAGCACAATTCGTCACTCGTAGATTCAATGGACTTGACCAGCTTACTTGGGATTATTTAACAAGTAAGAATTGAATATATTGTTATGAATTTCCTATTTATTAAATAATTTGGGGTAGGTAGGTCAAGTCCATATAGAATATACGAGTTGTTGGTATTGAAATTTTAGAATGGAAAAAAGACAAACTTTATAGAATGAGTTCTTTACCAAACTACGTGTTATGTTGTTTTTGTCTTTTTTTCCTTTCAAAATGAGTGCTTCTTCCATAGGTTAGTTTCCGGATACTAAAACTATAAACATAGGGACATTGGACTACTCTAGCGTTTAATGAAGTTCAAGTTTAGCTTCTAGCAGATCCTCAATTGCATGATGTGGTTAGTAATTCATGTCGAATCTTCATTAGAGTGGTCGGTGAGCCCTTCGATGAAGGGATGATGTTAGTAGATCGATTTATATTTATTTTTCAATTTTACCCTTCATATACTTATACGTTTTTGGCTTTTTATTTTTAACTGATTGTAATAAAAATAGTATCAATTAAAAATAATACAATTTGTTTTCATGTTTTTATTCATTAATATTTTTACATGTTTGTAATATTTAAAAAAAAATTTACTTCGTGTAGTTTTTAAATTTTTAACATTACGTTTTAAAGTTTAAAAATATATTTTTTAATTGGCGTTAGATATTTGCTGAAGGATTTACACTCTTCACTGCTGGAATATGTAGATGAGGTTTTCACTAATCCATCGACTACCCCATCAAGAATTTTGCCGATAAACTATCGACGAAATAGTTTCATCATCAACCACTCTTCCCAGTGATAGATTGGTTAATTTATTGACAGAATGCTCGACAGAATATTTTGTTCGAAAATATTGCAGCAGATTGTTCCGCCACCCACGAAATGAACATTATTGACAAGGGTATTTCCGCCCATGAGCCAACAGAATTTTTTGTCGGTACTTTCGTCAGTGTATTAGAACACTGATGAATTCTAACGCTTTACTGATAGAATATTCTATCAGTAAATCTCTTTTTTTTTTTATAATGGTACTCCAATCTCTTGGAGTTCCAACGAAACATAAGACAGTAGTCAAGTCTTCTTAGAAATTGAATATCGAGCTATTGCAATTGTCATTGCAGAAGCAACATGGATTCAATCTTTCCTTCAAGAATTTCAGATAGTTTTGCCTAATTCTCCCACTATGTACTGTGATAACATAAGTGTCACACTTTTGGAAACCCAATCTTTCATACGAAGATAAAACATCTATATTTAGATTTTTTTTTTTTTTTTGGTTAAAGAAAAGTTGAACAGGGGCAACATCACATCTACTGCTAGAAAAAGCACTCACTAAACCTCTAACCAAAGCAAGGTTTCAATTCTTTCTACCCAAGATTGGAGTCTCTAATGGGCCTCCATCTTGCGGAGCATATCAGAGTTACGAATAGCAATAGTTTACAAAACATGCAAATAAAGCTCAATCCAAGAACAAAAAATGAACACAAAGGATGACAGAACAACATGCAGATAAAGCTCAATCAACACGTAGATAAAACTCAATCCAAGAACAAGAGACAGGCAAAAAGAATGACACAATAAGCATTAATGATGATATATTCAAAACCTAAGATGAGATAAGTTTTATCTAAATTAGAATTTTGATAACTATTTTATCTGTAACTATTTGTATTTCAAATTTGTCTTATCATTTACTTTTTGTACCATAAATACATTATTGTGAAATGGAAATACAAAGCCAATTTTCTTACATTCAATCTCATATATATATATATATATATATTGAATTTCTATATAATCCACATGTTACTATTTTGAGCCTATTTGGTTTGACTTGAGTTTCTATTAGAACAGTTACCTTGAGTAGAGTTAGTTAAAAAGTGTTAAAGGGGTCAAAAGCGTAGTTAACAACTTAACCAAAATTTTTTTTTGAGAGTATCTTTGTTTATTTTTAATATATAAATAAAGTAAGAAAATTTCAACTTTATCAAACCATATACTAATAACTTTTAGGATGAAAGAAATAAATAACATCAATGAACCCTTTTCCTTGTAATAGATATAAAGAATAATTTTATTTTATTCTTTCTCGTGTAAACTAAACAAAGTAACGTTGGAGCGTCGGTATGATATATATCACAGGTTATTTATGAAACAATGAGATGGGTTTGACCTGACCTAGACAGTTGAGGACTGGAATTAATTGAGAGCTTATGGTTGGATATATCAATCGCTCAACAACCAACAACTCAATTCCACCTCAGTTTGGGGTACACGATGTACCTTCCTATCTAACCTTATCCTTGACTGTGATATCAAATAATGTTTTATGGATTTCCTGGGTGGTTAGGTTCTACTGACCAAATTAATGCCAAGGGTCGAATGTCATCCATAATCATGAGAAAAATTGCGTTCAGAACTTATAATATCTGATAAAATCTCATCACAAGCTTCTTTAATTTGCGAAAATAGTGGGGTAATTCCAAGGTTCCATCCTCAATTGCCTACCATTCACCAAATTTCTAGAATCTGTCAGTAATGCATAACTAGGCAGAACCCCAAGGTGTTAATACCGGAAATGAGTGGTCTGCTGCAAAAATTAGCAATTAGCAATTTATAGACAACATTCGATTGCCGTAAATTATGAAATTCTCAATAAATTCTGAAGTTTTTAGGTGTCGTTTGGTACGAGGGATGTACACTCATATTCTCTACAATGTATCTAATTAAATTACATTGCAGTCGTTATTTTAAAACAAATTAACTTAATGTAAAATTACAATATAATTATATTACAGCTTATGAATGTAATGTGATTGTATTGAAAAATCATTGCAATCTTAGATTGCAACTTACTTTGCAATATATCAAACTTGATTTGACATTTCTACCATTCTTCATTTGAAAAAATTATAAAAAAAAAATCCCCTTTTAACATAACTTACCTTCTTTTATTTGACATTTTCAAATATTATCAAACAAAGGAAAAGTCTTTTATGGTAAATTAATATAATAATTTTTTGATGAATTTACACATATTAGTTATAAACATAATGAAGTATAACATCTACAATTTATATAAGAAAATAGACAATCTATCAATAATATTTCAAAACTTAATTTTTATCACTTCAAAAATAAAAAAATAGAAAATAATTTTAAATTTTGGAAAAAAACTATAAAATTTGAAAAACATAAAAATATTTTTTTACTTTTAGAAATTCTAAATTTTTAAAAACCCAAAAATCATTTTTAATTGTTTAAAACATCTAGAATGATAAAAAATAGAAATTATTTTTATATTTAAAAAAATGTAAAACATTAGAAAATCCATAAAATAAAAAATATATTTAGAATTTTTTTAAAAAAATAGAAAATATTCTTTTTTATGCTCATAATTTTTTAAATTATAAAAATTATTTCCTCTTTGTAATTTTTAATAAACTTTTAAACATAAAAAATATTTCTTTTTTACTTTCAGATATTTTTTCACAAAAAAAAAAAATCACTTTTGGTCTTTTTTTTTCAAAAAAGAATTATTTCCATTTTTAATACTTTAAGAATTTTTCAAAATAGTAAGAATATATTTTAAATTTTTCAAAATAGCAAAAAAATAAAAAATTATTTTCTAATTAATATTAAAAAGGATTTACCTTAGTTGATGTTTGCTTATTTGTTGGGAGAATGCTAGCTCTGTTTTATTGTTTATGTAAACTAACTTTGGTTTTTTATTTTCAATTAAGCTCTCAAGGAATTCACATCTATGTTTTATAATTTTCTTATCGTGGTGTTTAATGATGGACGGGTTCTACACTTGGATTGTTTTCCAATTGTTTTAGCAAATTGCTTGACCATTTGATGTGCATTATTCATTTTCCAATTGATAATTGAAGTTCAACCAATATCAGTGTATTAAAGAATAATTTATTCTTATCAAGTTTAATAGTCAATTTTTTATATATTTCCTTTTTTTATGTCATATATAAACTAAATTTTGCACTAATTTTGGACAGCTCGCCATGGGATGATATTTTGTGCACATAGAGAAGCAGTAATTTGTATTTGAGAGAGGTAGATATCCCCAAGTATAGCTTTTATTAGATGTTATGGGGCTTTTTCTTTCTCTTTATGTACTTAATAAGTTAATAAGCTACACTTTTAGCTTATTGCTTTTTGGCAATAATAAAAATATACCTTTCAATAGATATATAATATAAACTAAAGTTTTATTATAATAAATAAAAATAAAATATAGGAGATTAAAAATTTACTTAACAGATGATATCATGTAAAAATTTAAAATAAAAAACATACAATTATATAAACCTTACATTTTAATACACATGGGGTTAATTTTGAAATTTAATATTATATTTCTTATAAAGTGTTTGTAAATGAAACCCTACTTCTCAATACTTTAATCAGCACATTTTTAATATAAATGTTATTTTTTTAATAATCACATTCTTTACAATTATATTCTCTGTAATTACATTGTAAAACACCAAACGTCCCTTTAAAATTATATAGCTATGCTTTTCACTTCGACCTTTCCATTATAATTTTTATCACAATTGGGCGGATTAAGGTAGGATTTGGGTATATGTTTATACTATTTCTGACTCAACTTCAACATACAGTAGTCCCTGATAACGAAAAAAAGCTCAAGGTACTAGTCAACTGTTTCGGTACTTAACTGCTTGAGATTTCAACGACATTCACAAGGCATGCAACGTTTTGTTTCTTTGCATTGATGATACACATATACAATATTTTAATTAATGGCCCTCATATTTTCGGCATAATGACAAACAGATACGGCAGTTCATTGATTGAATAACGTCGCCACAGTTTTTAGCCGGTAAAAACTAACATTCCAATGCGAGAGAAATTGCACCTGTGGTGGGAGAGCTCTAATTTGGCTTAATATTTTGTCCTTACTAGTAAAAAAAAATGTTTTTTTCTTTTTTTCTAAAGATAATATTTTATTACGACATATGATTATGACATGTCATTATTAAAATTCATTAGTCTACATATTATTACGACATTTGTTTAATATTTTATTTTCATTAGTAATTTTTAAAAAATTAGTTTTTAATTTAGACTAGTTTTTAATGAGTTGAGAATTGAGATCCTCCTCCTCCTCATTATTATTATTAATCACTTTTTAGTACACCCATTATTACTATACATCTATTGCATAAAATAAAAGCAAGGTTCCTAAGGCACCTTAATTTGCAAACACTTTTGTCAGCCGAAAAGGCCCTTAGGCCTTATTTTATTTTAATCCAGTGAAGGAAAGAAAAAAGAAAAAAAAAAGAAAAAAGAGTAAAAAATAAAATGATATACAAATATTCTTATTAAATAAAAAAAATAAGTGTCGCACAAAAATATACACTTAATTAAAGAAAATAAATATATGATTAAATAACATTTTCAAAATATTTAATTATTATATACTTGATAAAACCATATGAATTAAAAAATATCAATTAACTATTAATTGCATGATAATAAAAAATAAAATTATATAATTATTTCTTTTTAATTATATTATAAATGTTAAAATTGGTTTTAAATTTGTGCATTTCTTTTAATGAAAAAATATTTTATTTTTATATGGTAATGTAATATGCTTATATGTTTATTTATATGTTAAATGCAATATGCTTATACGTATATTTAAATAGATTAAAAATGTTAGATTTATGATTGATCCTTATTTTAATATGATAAAAGGTTAATGATCAAAATATGAGCTTATAGATGCATTAGGACTTTATAAAAACCCCTAAGCAATTTGGTTGAAAAATAGGCTAAGTACTTGAGTTCAAAATACCTTGAAAGATGCTTAAACTAACTCGAAGTATCGAGACCTCACATGAGGGTATCGAGACTATAAGTTTTGAATGCCTCAAGAAATAGCCTAAGGAAGAAGGTGTATTGAGACAAGTCTAGAGGGTGTCAAGACTCCATGAGTTGGAAGACCAAAATTCCAAAGGACAAGTATTGAAGTATTGAGATTTGGACATTATGTATTGAGACATCTTCTCAGAAGAGCAGAATTCCAGAAAGTAAGTATCAATGTATCGAGACACAAATTCAAAGTCTCGAGACCTTGCTTTCAACCTTCAGATTTTAAAGAAGAAGTCAAAGAGTATACAGACTCAAGCTTCCAAGTATCAAGACTTCACCTTCAAACATCATATTCCAAAGATGAACTATCAAAGTATCTAGACACCTTGACATAGTATCGAGACCTTGTTTCCAAAGCCTAAGATTTTAAGAGGTCAAGTGCGCAAGTATCAAGACTAGCTTGTCAAGTACCGAGACTACATCTCCATAAATGATTTTCTAGAGAGCAAGCTATTATGTATCTTAACCACACCAAAGATGTATTGCGACAAGGTTTAGTTTGGGAGTCATTAAGGAAGAAGAAGTATCGAGACAGGCATCTAAAGTATCAAGACATCAGTAGAGAATGGGATTGAAAGTATCGAGGCTCAAATCACAAGTATCGAGACCTTATATCAAACAAGCCACCAAAGGACAAGTTTAATAGCCAAAATTTTAATTCCAACCCTCAAAGGACTAGAACAAGGTTCTCACATATAAAAGGAAGGTTGCACCTATTTTCATGAGAGAGTACACTAAGAGGAAATATTTCAAGAAAAAGTGAAGATTGAAAGAGAAAATCCACTCTTCCTCACTATTTAAGTTAAGTGTTTCTCATCATTGAATCATTGAGTTGAAATTTCTACTACTCCTTTGTTAAGCCTTCATCCTCTCTTATATTCATTGATTGTATTCAACCCACTTAGAGGTATTATTGAATTTACACTTCGTCATCCTTGTAATCCTTGTAAAGGTTATACTTTATCCTTGAAAAGGTAGAGTGTTTAGAGTGGTTATACCTTAACTCTTGAAAAGGTAGTGTTGATAGGTTATACCTTAGCTTGTGAAAAGGTAGAGAAATTGTGCTTGCTCCTTGAAAAGGCATTGTAAGAGTTATGCTTACTTTCATGAAAAGGCATTGTATGGGTTATGCTTAAGCCCAAAAAAGGCATTGTTGTAAAGGTTATGCTTAAGCCTAAAAAAGTATTTTCATAGTGGATTTCAAATTACTTGGTGAGCCAAGGGAGAAGATGTAGGCATCGAGACTGAACCCCTATAAATATTGTGTGTCCTTTGTGTTTATTAAAACTCTTATCTTTGTGCTTTCACTTGCAACCCATTTTTCAATCAACTCACCAAAGGACTTTTATAACATTTATTGCTCGGTCATAAATGGTTTTTCATTTTTGTAGTGCAAAGGAGTTTGTGTTCTGCAAAAGGGGTTTAAAAATATTTTTAAAATACTCAATTCACCCCACTTCTTGAGGTTTTACCTTTGAACTAACTAAACTAACAATTAGTATTAGAGCTTTAGTCTCAATTTTGTAGGTTTAAACACCTTGAGTAAAGATCTTTATTAGCTCAAAGCCATGGTAATTCATCTTACAACTACTCACTTAGGTGAGAGACAATCTATGGTATGACCTCCCTTATCTAATGGTGAAAATTATTCTTATTGAAAGAATAGGATGGAAATGTTTATACAAGCCAATGATATAGAAGTTTGGACTGTTATTTTAGAAGGGGTTCTCATGTCATTCTAAGATCGTAGACGATAAGTTAATTTTAAAGCCTAGGAAAGATTAGGATGATAGAAACAAAAAGCTTCTGCAAACAAATGCTAAAGCTATCAATACTTTATATTGTGCATTAGGACTCAATGAGTTCAATAGAGTGTCCATGTGTTAAAATGCAAACAAGATATGGGACACTCTAGAAACATTACATAAGGGTACAACTTAAGTCAATGAGTCAAAAATAGGATTACTTACTTATGACTATGATTTATTAGGGTGAAGGAAATATAGACAATAACCCAAATGTATAATAGATTTAAAAATATTGTGGTTGGGTTAAAAGCTTTTGGAAAACACTTCCCAAATTCACAACTAGTGAAGAAGCTGTTGTATAACTTGCCTAAGGAATGGAGACCTAAGATTACAGCCATAGAGGAAGTTGGAATTTAAATACCTTTACGCTAGATAAGCTTGTTGGATCATTTCTCACCTATGAGTTATTCCTCAAGCATGAAAATGAAAGAGAGGAAGAATCAAAAAAAGAAAAGAAGATAAAAGGTATTGCTCTTAAAGCAACCTCAAGAGATGACAAAAAGATTGTATAAAGTGATGAAGATGAAAAGAATGATGATATTGTCTTGTTAACTAGAAAGTTTAATAGGTTCTTAAGGAACAATCAAAGTGGTAGAGATAGAAGGCCACTTAAGAGAAACACACAAAGAAAAAAACTCAATGAGAGATACAAGAAGAGACTCTCCTAGCAATGACTATGGAAAAGATCATATTATTTGCTATAAGTGTGGGAAGTCGGGTCACACTAAATATAAATGCTCAAGTGTTAACAAGACCTACTTCAAAAACTCTAAAAGAAAGGAATGATGGCTACATGGAGTGATAGTGATGAATCTCAAAGTGATAAGGATGGGGAAATTGCCAACATGTGCTTCATGGCTCTCGAGAAGCACAAGCTACACTTAAATTCTTATGTGTCATCCTCATATGAATTAAATGATGATTCTTATGTTAGTATAAGCTCTACAAGCCAATCTGTGGTTGTATGGGAATTGCAATTTTAAGATATTCATGTATGACATTTTGTTATTCATAATAACATTGAGATAGTTCTTTATCCATAAGTTTGTAATTTAATTACTTTTTTGTACTTATGTAGATAAAGCCCATGGAACTATATATGCCTCGCAAAGGAATTGTATTGGGATACAATTATGAGATCCTTATGCATTAAAGCATTGTTCCTAAAAGTTTCTGATCATTGTATTATTGAGACAGGGCATTAATAATGCTCAAAGATTGGCACATGTTATGTTCCTTACTTGTGAAGTAAGCAATCGTTCTCATAGGTTGAAGTACAAAGATATTTGGAACTAGCATGTGGGTGCTTGCCATGGGAGAGCAAGTTCACTGAACATGACCCGCCATGAGATGAGCATTTGGTATTTCACTCAAGTGTCTATGCAATACTTCTCATGTGTCAGTTGTGTAAATACTCCCTAGACTTGAGACATCAGGTTAGCTTATGTGTGGAGTTCTATGCTTTGATTTCATCCTTATGGGTGCCTAACCAAGGATGCCAAAAAAGGATGCTTTTGGGTATAGCATGAAGCATGCGAAGGCAGATGAGTGGTCAAGATAGAAATCATCACCCCAAGTGATTCAAGGGGAAATATCTCATTAGTTCTTGGTTGATATTTGCTTAATCAAATCCTTGACCAAGGTGATTAGGAGATTATGAAATGAGTTTCATAAGTCTCCATAAAGCTAATGATCTAACTGTAAGAACAAATATAGAGATCAATAAGAGTAGCCATTGCACCAAGCTCTTATCATCTTCGAGATATATGATGAGGGAATGAATTACACTGAAAAACTATACACTGAAAGGTTGTCAAAGAATCCTTTGACTCTCCTAACAATTGGGTGGCCATGATGCATTGTTAGATACCAATCATGGTCTATGGAATTGAATTAGTTAATTTAAAATTGAATATGATTCATTTAAATTAATTAATTAATAATATTATAATTCAATTCCATTGCCAACATGTTAGGAACCTAATAGGTCGCACACAAGGTTGCAATTTGGATTAAATTGAGAGTGTGATGATTTAAGTTAGACTTAAATCAAATTCTAGGTTTTAACTATTAAGGACCTAATTAAAAGAGTTTAATTAGATATTGATTAAATATTATAATTGTTATAATATGAAGGACTTATTTTGAAAATTTTAATAAGTTAAACCTAGATATAAATATCACATTATAGCCACTCTTTTTTTATGGAGAAGGATTTTTCTCTTGAGTGCTACCACTCTTGAGACGTTTATTTTCTTTTGAAAACTTCTCCTTTGACTCTTTACTAGAAATCAAAGAAAAAAAGAGGACAAATCGTTGTCCACTTGCTAGCACAAGCCCGTGGCATAAAACTCTCTCCTTCAGAAGGATCCGTTGCAATCGTGTGTGCATCATTGGAGGCCAAGCGATTGAGTGGTTGGGATTCTTTCATACCGAAGGTGTTCGTGTTTTGTCACCAAAAGGAATCCATTTGATTATGATATCACTTGAAAAGGTACATTTTTTTCTGATTTTATGTGGTACATAACTTTGCATTAAACAACCAAGGTGATCCAAAGGTAGAAGGCATGGTTTTATTTTTATTTCAACCCTTTTTTATTCCACTGCGTTGATGCTCTAATCATGTTGTTCCTAGCATCTTATACATTTAAAGAATTACAAGATGCCTTTGATGAACTTGTTCTTGAGTTTGAATGCATGACATTGAAACATAAGAATATAATTTCTAAGCTAAAGAGTGAAAATGAATTTCTAACCAAGAATAAAATTGAGTTAGAAAGTAAAATATCTAGCTTAGAGGAAGAAGTATGTACTTTGAAGAAAAGAAATGAAAACCTGCATGAATCATACTTTAAATGGAACATGAGCTCACAAAACTAAATGATATGCTAAAGTCTTAAAAAACACTCTTGGACAAAGAAGGCTTAGGGTATAATGAAATACAAGGAGAAACTCATCTTAAGAACTTCTTTGTAAAAGGAAATGAGAAATATGATGGAAACAATGTATGTATATGCTATCATAAGATTGGTCACTCTATTTACTTTTGCCCGTTGAGAACTATTTCATATGGAAGTAAGGTGAACAAAATTATCTTAACATCAAGAGGGAACAAACCCTTTTATGGTAAGGTTGTAAAAAAGGAATGGGATTGAAAAATAACCAAAATAGTGAACTTTTTGACACTTATGGATCCAAAGAAAAATTTGGATACCAAGAATCAAATGAAAATGTTTCTTGTAAGAAATTTAAAGTAAGGAAAAATAAGACTTTGAGGATCAAATGCTTCCTTAACATGCAATGAACAATGGGCTTGATGAAAATGATGATGAATATTGCTCAAAGTCAACAATGATGAATTGATAGAGATTCCACAAATTGAAGAAGAATCAAAAGTCATTCATCCAGAAGGGAGGAAATAATGCAAATCATGATTATAAGAGACATGCTTAAAAATTTGATATGAACAAGCATAAGGTCACAACATGCTCGATAAATACATCAAAGATGAGCAAGGTAAGTTTTTGATCTAAAAAGACTCATGAGCCTTAATTCAGTCCATTAATATACTTAATGATCAAAAGTTAAGATTGACAAACTTGTCCTAAATCTCTTTGTTGAGATTATTCTTGTAAATCTCTATGTGCATGCTTGGCTAATTAGGTTTCGATATAAATATGTATGAGATTATTCTTGTTATTGTTTGCATATGTCATGTCATATCATACATAAATGCATTATGTGAAATCATCCAACTTTAGAAGCTTCCAAAGAATTCTCAAAATACACTTGCACAAGTCCAAAAATGATTTTCAAATGAAATCTCAATTCAAAATCAATCATCATTTTGAGTTTTATACACTTAAAGACCATCACATAATTTTTGGAAGTCAAACACATTGTTTTTGGATGAGTTATAGAGACTAAGTATCGAGAATGAAACTCAATACCTCGATCCTTTACAAAATCTCAATACCTTCATCGAATGTATCGAGACATTGCAAAGTGTGGCCAAGTTTAGATACTCTTAGACTATGTATCGAGACTTGAAAGTTAGAGGCCAAAAAAAATAGAAAGTTCCGATCAAAGTATTGAGACCTTTTTTGAAGGTATCAATACCTCAAAGCAGGAAGGTAAAAATTGTGCTACCCATTTAGTTTCTTTAAAGGTGTCTTTAGTTTCTTTTCTCCATTTTCTATCAACACAACCCTTAAACTCTCTCAAATCCTCTCAAATCCACCAACCTTAAACAAAATTTCCAAACATAACAATTATGGCACCAAGGACGAAAAGATCTGCCAAATGACAACGAGGTGAGCCTTCACTAAAGGGTTCTCATAGATTTAGGCAAAACTTCGCTAATCACGCACAAAAGCAAAGGTATTTGGATCTATTCTCTACACTTAGAGTTTACCCTTGCAGACCAGTAGGTTCTCAACATCTTGAAACTCTAAGGTTCCCATATATAGAGAATCTTGCCTATTAATGTTGGATGGAATTGCTGAGTATGGATAAAATTTTTTATGAAAACTTGATTAAGGTCTTTTTGTTGGGTGAAGGCTGATCATGCATCAAATACAAATAAAACATAGAGAAAATAAATTTACAAAATTAAATTACGCTTCACCCTCATAGGATAGCTTTCATGCCAAATTGGCTACATAATTAAATTAAAAATAAAATATATATTATCATATCAAGTTTACCTAAATAACATAAGTTGATGAATCCTTTGTTAAACCACCAAATTAGCCTTCAAAAAGCTTAACCACCTCAGCCCGATTTTTGCAAACCAAAGCTGTCCAAGGAATCCTTATGCAACCTTTAATGGTGTTCCACACTAATGAATTAGAAAATCCTTCTCTAAGGATTAGGAGTGCTATGCCTTGACAATGTGCTAGCAAAGATGAGTTTCATAAACTCATAATCCACACAAAATTGTGCAGCTGAACACACAAAAGAAACCAAGTGAATGAAAAGCTATTTTTTCTTCACACAAGGAGAGGCAAGGCAAAAGGAATTTCTAATGTACCGTTCTCTCTTAATTTGTTTGGAGGCTATAGCAAGGTATTTATAACTTGCATTAATTTTAAACCCTAATTACAAAGCTATTTTGTAATTGACAATTAATCCAATAATTTGATTAAATAATTTAATTAAGTCTTTAAGAAGCCCAGTTAACTTAATTGTTTAATTTAATCAATTAGGCTTGATGACTTAATTAAACAATTTTAATCAACCAGGCCCAATGACTTAATTGAACAATTTAATTAATTAGGCACAACTTAATTAAACAATTTTAATCAAGTGCTTGAGAAGCTCATAACTTCTAATTTGATTAAGTCCAACTTAATCACCTTTCTCATTTTATTTTCAACATTCATTTTAGGTGTGTGACCCATTAGGCTTCTAATATGTTGGCAATGAACTCAACGTATAATTCTTAAGTTTAACTTAGAATTAGATAAATTTAAACTACTTTAAATTTGTCATTAATCAAGTCAACTACCTAGAGTTCATAGACTAAGATTGGGATCTAGCAATCCATCATGGCCACCTAAATGTTAGAAGAGTCAATATGGTTTGACTTAACCTTTTAGTGATCAGTCTTTCAATGTAATTCATTCCCTCATCATATATTCTGTAGATGATAAGAGCATGGTGTAGTGTCTATTCTTATTGATCTCTATATTTGTTCTTAAAGTTTGATCATCAGCGTTATAAAAACTTATGAAACTCCTTTCATAATCTTTAAGTCACCTTGGCCAATGACTTCAATAAGCTAATATCAACCAAGAACAGTTAAGATATGTCTCTTCAATCACTTGGGGTGATGATTCTTATCTTGACCACTCATTTGCCTTCACATACTTCATGCTATACCCAAAAGCATAATGTTTTGGCATACTTGGTTAGGCACCCATAGGGATGAAATCAAAGTATAGCACTCCTCACATAAGACAACTTGGTGTCTCAAGTCTAGAGAGTATTTACACAACTGACACATGAGAAGTATTGAATAAACACTTGATTGAAATACTAAATGCACTTCTCATGGTCGGTCAAGTTCAGTGAACTTGCTCTCCTAGGCAAGCACCTACATTCTAGTTCCAACTATCTCTGTACTTCAATCTATGAGATCGGTTGCTTACTTATCAAGTAAGGAACATATAATGTACCAGTCTCTAGGTATCATTGATATCCAATCTCAAAGATACATCGACCAGGAACATTTAGAGATTACACTTTGATGCATAAAGATCTCATAATTGCAATCCATTACAGTTCCCTTGCAAGGCATATTAATCTCATGGACTTCATCCAATTAGACTTATAACTTGTTATAATTGATGTCTTATTGATGAAGGAAAACCTTTAATCATTCAACATAAATGATATTGTTGTATGATTGGAATCAATTATACACATTGGATTTTTTCTTTGATTGGATGATTTTTCTCATATTTTCATACATTTATTCATCATCATACACTTGCTCACTTTTGTATATTTGCATGGCTTGATGTTTATGCTTTCATGTCTATATGTAGCCATCTATATGATGAACAAAAATGGTTATAATTCCTTTTGTCAATGGTTGATGATTATACCCTATTTCATATTATTGTGACTACATTTTTTTATTGATGAATCACATTCTTATGTTCAAGTTAGTGCTTCTAATTATATAATCTCATATAACTACTTCAACACATAGTTTTATTTGATCCTTCATGGTTTTGCCTCCCAATGTTCCTTAAATCCTTTTTTATATAACAAAAAGGGGGAAAAGTATGTTGAGTAAAATGCACCTCACACACACATATTTTTCAAACTCGGCATCAAGTGAAGAAGAGTTTTATACTTTTCATTAATACCTAAACTCAAAAACTTAGGGGGAGCTTTTCAAATCGAATTTTTCTCATTATGTTTTGTTATATCAAGAAGAGGAAGATTGTTAGTTTTATTATTGATCCTTGTTTTAATATAACAAAAAGCTAATGATCAAAATATGAGCTTATAAGTACATTAGGACTTCATAAAAACCCCTATGCAATTTGGTTGAAAAATAGGCTAAGTACTTAAGTTCAAAATACCTTGAAAGAAGCTTAACTAACTTGAAGTATCAAGACTTCACATGAGGGTATTGAGACTTTAAGCTTTGGATGCCTTAGGAAATAACCTACAGAAATAGGTGTATCGAGACTCCATGCGTTGGAAGACCAAAATTTTGAAGGACAAGTATTAAAGTATCAAGATTTGGACACTATGTATCGAAACATCTTCTTAGAAGAACAAAAGTCCTAAGAGCAAGTATCTATGTATCGAGACACAAATTCAAAGTATTAAGACCTTGCTTTGAACCTTCAGATTCTAGAGAATAAGTCCAACAGTATCAAGACTCGAGCTTCCAAGTATGGAGACTTCACCTTCAAAAATCAAATTCTAGAGATGAAGTGTCAAAGTATTGAGAAACCTTGACTCAGCATCGAGACCATGTTTCCAAACCCTAAGAGGTCAAGACATGAGTGTCGAGACCAACTTGTTAAGTATCAAGACCACATCTCCACATCTCCACATCATCAGATTTGAGAGTGTATAGTGTAGCTTCATTTTGACTTTTAACAAAGCCTTGGTGAACCAAATGATCATTGATTATGTTGTACCATCTCCTAAGTGCTTGTTTTAAGCCATATAAAGTTTTATGGAGCTTATATACCTTGTTTTGACCAAAAGAAAGTTCAAACCCGTCAGGTTGTTCAATGTAAATTTCCTTTTCTAAGATGCCATTAAGAAATGAAGATTTTACATCTAGATGATAAACATTCCACTTAAGTGCAGCAGCTAGAGCTAACAATAATCTAATTGTTTCATACCTGGCTACTGGTTCAAATGTTTCTCCATAGTCAACACCAGGTAATTGACTGTATCCCTTAGCTACTAATCGTGCCTTGCATCTATTAAGAGAACCATCCAGATTTAGTTTCTTCTTAAATATCCATTTAACACCAATGATGTTTCTATTTACAAGTCTGTCAACCAGAGACTAGGTGCCATTTTTCTGGATCATTTGAAGTTCTTCCTACATAGCTTTAAGCGAAATAGGATCCTTGAATGCTTCATCATAGCAACTAGGTTCTTTAATAGAAACCAAACTACTCTTATATATATCTTCAAGAGATCTGATTCCCCTAACTGACAGATCATCTATACTCTGATCTTCTTCAATTTCAACTTGATCATTACGAGTGGAAGCTTGAATATGGTGTATAAGAGATGATGGTTGAGGTTGAGGTACATTTTAGTTCCAAGTGGAAGTTTCATCAAACACTACATCTCGACTCATAACCACTTTATTTTTCTTGGTAAGTAAATTTTGTATGCCTTGGTTTGAGAATTATAGCCAAGAAATACTCCAGACTCAACTTTTTGATGCAATTTATCGCTCAAAGTATCTGGTATGTGCACATAACATACACAACCAAAGACTTTCAAATGAGCAACTAAGGGCATAAAACCATACCAAGCTTCAAAAGGGGTTCTATTATTCAAAGCATGTGTTGGTAGCAAATTTTGCAAATATACAACAGTATTTGCAACTTCTGCCCAAAACTTCTTAGGCATTCTTTTCCGATATAACAAGCATCTACAAATTTCCATGACTATTCTATTTTTCCTTTCACTAACTTCATTCTGTTGAGGAGAGTATGGAGTAGTAAATTGATGGACTATCCCTTCTTGTTTGAGAAAGTGAGTGAATTCATTAGAAGTATATTCACCACCATTATCAATTCTCAAGATCTTGATTCTACAACCAGCTTCTAGTTCAACTCTAGTTTTAAAGTTTTTGAACAAAGCAAAGACTTCTGACTTGAATTTCATGAAGAAAATCCAATTCCATCTGGTCATGCCATCAATAAGCAGAAGGTAAAACTTACTATCATTTAGTGATTCCTCACTTAGAGGTCCACCTATATCAGAGTGGATAACTTCAAGCTTTGACTTGGCTCGACTGGAACTGACTAAAGGAAACAGTTTTCTAGAAATTTTATCAAACTGACATACACTGCATACTGAAGCGTTATTACATAACTTTGGAAGCTTATCAAGCATACCTGTGTTACTGACTTGTTTTAAGGCCTTGAGATTGTAGTGACCCAGCCTTCTATGCCATAGATCTATTAAAGAGATAGATTCTCCCTCAACTTGCAAACACAAATGCTCAGGTTTAATAGAAAAACATATATTTCTCATTGGTATAGTTAGAAGATAAAAACCTGAAGGATTATAAATTCTGCAAGTTTTGTCCTTGAACAATAGAATATAACCATTTTTTAACAATTGACCAACACTCAGAATGTTTTGTGTAAAAGAAAGTACAAACAAAACATCAAATATATACTTGTGTCCAATTGAACTTTGTATTCGAACCTTTCCTTTACCATATGCCAGTAGGTAAATACCATTACCTATTTTCACTCCTGATTGATGGTTCTTATCCAAATCAACAAACACAGCTTTAGAAGGTGCAATATGTCGTGAACTGCCATTGTCAAAAAGCCATTCACTATTGTCAATATCACTTTCTGAATCTAATTGAGCCATGAACAACACTTCTTCTGCTAATTTTGAGCTTTCATTAGACTGTGCATGTTTATCTTCAATTGTTCTATCCTTACAAACTTGACCAATATGTCCTAGTTGGCTGCATATTTTGCATTTTGCAACTGGCTTAAACCAGCAATGGTCATCTATATCATTCCTTTTCTTGCAATAGCAACACGGCTTGAACTTGCTTTTCTTGTTTGAAGATTGACTAGTCTGAGTAGCTTTCTTATCTGTCTCTAAAATTTTTCTTGGTAAATGCCTCAACTTTTGTTTTACCTTTGCCTTTAGCAAGAAAGGCTTCCTCCCCAAAAGCTTCATCTCTAGCTGATATTCTCAACTCAGCAGCTTGCAGAGCATTGACAATTTCTGTAATTGAAATGTTAGGTAGATCTTTTGATTGTAGCAGGGAGGTTATTGTAGCTTCAAGCTTCCTTGGTACATTGTTGAGAATCTTTTTAGCTACTCAAACCTCTTTAAGCTCTTCACCAAACATTTTTATCTGGTTAACAAGCTTAAGAAACTGATCTATATATTCTTTCACTAACTGACTCTCCTTCATCCGCATTATATCTTCTCAAGTTCTGTGCCTACATGTGTCTTGTTCTAGATGTCCCAACATATTCTTCTTGTAACTTAGTCCAGGTTGCTTTAGCTGTTTCACACTCCATAATTCTACTAAAAATGTTCTTTGATACAGCAGACTAAATGAATGAAAGAGCCCTAAACTTTTTTGCAATCTCTTTTTCATATTGCTTGACTTGTGTAGCAAAAGCATTACCCCTTGGTACTTGTGGTTCAACATCTTGTTCTGCAGCATTCCATAAATTATAACCTTTCAAATAAGTCTTCATTCTTACAGCCCATACACCGTAATTGAAGCCATTGAAGATTGGAGGTTGTTGAGTTATATTACATGTTGTCATTATAACAGTGGACTAGTCTAGAAACAAGAGGTTAAAAGAAGACCACTAAGAACTCAAGAGTATTAAAAGAAGGTTGTGTAAGGTCTTATAGGGGTTCAAGAATCGCTCTGATACCATGTTATAGTCATGATTTATACTATAACTCAAACTAAAGAAAAGCTTAGAGAGAATTAGTAAGCTGATATGTAAAACAAGGTATTCATTGTTAGTACATGATGATCACACGGTGATCATATATATGACAAGTTGTTAGAGTGTATAGCACTTGTAACAACTGCTTAACAGGTGTTCAAGTAAAATGAAAACAACGCAGCATTATACTATCGTAACATCAGAGGTATTGACAACAAGTAAGCATACTAAGCACGAATTATATTGTCAAAATGCTTGCACGTGTCCATGCCGATGTTATTTTCTAACAGTCATGTGAAGTTATGAATTGAGATTGACTCTGAAAATGCTATAATGTGATTTGATAGACCACAAGATGCACCATGGAAAGTTAGAATTTTACTTTGAATTGAACAATTAAAGAATTTAACAATCTAGTGTACGGTAACAAATATTTTTAAGGAAACCAATGAAGAAGCGGACATATTAGCAAAGCTGAAAATAATAGAAGAGAGAATTTGGTTCAGATGTTTGGTTAGAAGTATGGTTTATTGAAAGAGTAAGACTTGGTACGTGTGTCAAACCTTGTTCTATAAAATAATTACGACATCATTTACATGCTCAATAGAATGGTTGCATATTTAGGAAGTTTGAAAAATCGTTAAAAGACGATATTGTCCCTAATTGTATCATTAAGTCGATTAAGCCTCGAACTAGTTCAAATAGGAATTTTAAGGTGAAATTGAGAGTTTCACGGTCCAAGGATGACTCAAAATGTTAATTCAAAGTTCGAGGATCAATTTGGAGTCAAACCGAAATTTTCACTATCTAAGGGTAAAATGGTCATTTGCCACTTAGGGACAAAATGAGAATTTTAGAAAAGATTTTTTTTTGACCCCATTTGACTTATTGGAGTATGATTTGAGTATTGGAGTATGATTTGAGGTTTAGAAGTGAAAAACTTTAATTTCGATATAATTTGGAGTATAGGGGCAAAATGGTAATTTTGCCACCTCAGGGGCAAAACAGTAATTTTTCACCATCAGGACATTTGTCCAGCACATGGTCTTCCCTATCCTCATTTTGACCTTTGACTAATCATGTGGTGGAGATAAAAGGTTTAAACATTTTTAAAGTTTTAAAAATGGACCAATGGAAACATGCCATGTGTCAAGCTTAGGATATTTTATTATTTAACTTAAAAATCAGCGTAAATCAGCCCATTATCTCTCCAAATATTCGGCCAAGCAAGGAAGAGAGGGAAAGAAAGGAAGAACAAACCCTAGGTGAAGAATTTCAAGAGAAAAAGTGGAAAATCAAGGAAAACAAGTGAAAAAGGTAGGATTTTTCAACTTAAGCTTGAAATCTATTTTCCTTAGGCATTTCTCCTTATTTTTCATGCTTAAATTACATGTTTTCATGATGAATTCATGGCTGGTCAAAATGGGTAAGGAGAGAGAAAGATGTTGGATTGATTTGATTTTAAGATATGTTAGTGTTTTTAGTTAGTTTAGCATATTTAAAAGCAAAACAACAAGAAAAGAATCCATTTTCCCCATGAACCTTCAATGGCCGAATCCTATGTGAAATGTAGAAGTAATGACTTGATTTTGTGATCAAGTGAATTGGTTGAAAAATTGATGAAATGATGATTTATGGTGAGAAAATGGAATGGGAAAATTTTTAGTGATAGTGCACCACAATGGCCGAAATTTTCAAGAAGAATTGTGACGGTTGTTAGGCTGAATTTTAGATTATTGGAATTGTATTTAGTGAATTGAAATATTAGAAATGAAATTGAGCAATTTGGAGCCAAATCGGACACAATTGTCATTTAATCGAGTAATAGGCCGAATTAGGTCAGCACCGCATTTAAGCGGTAGTCGGATAAGTTGCATATCATATCATGCATATACACCGAGCCTGAATTGATTTTATAATGGTCAAACATTGATGTGGTGAATTATGTATTGTACATTGTGGATAGGTGGTGAGTAAATTATACTGGTAAAAGTACAGAGATTGTGCTTGGAGACTGGGATTAGGAGTACATCGACTCCTAGAACTGTGAGTAAACTTATTATCGTCTTAATTATCTAGAGTAGTTTTATACAATTCTGTGATTTTATAGAAAATGGGTTTAAATGGTAAATTGCTATGTTTTAGGAGAAATTGTGATTTTATAAAATGATTTTATAAATTTTCTAAAAAATTGAATACTGGTTTTGAAAATAGAGTAATTGGAGACTGCCTGCTTGTGTTATAATTTGTGTTTTAAATTATATGGCTTATAGCAATATGTGAGCATGAATGGCAAAGTCGATATTTGTATCAAAATTATATATACTATGTATTCAGCCTTGATAAGCTAGATTGCGATAAATTGCCATGTCATGCAGATAAAGATTTTATAAATCAAGTGGTAGATAAAATAATCCATAGTCACTACAGTGGTGAGGGTTTCCGTGGACTACCTATGAGAGGGGCACGGTCACCTAATTATATATTTACCTCCGGGAGGAGATGTTGGATGAAGTGTCTCCTGAGGTAAAGATTTGAGTGCACTTCACGTGGACCACCGCGTGAAAGTGAGACTTAGCCAACGCCAAGGCATGGCTAGAATTTCGGATGTAAAGACATTTAACAGCCTTGGTGGTCTCGATCAGATGCGTAGGCCAAGGCATCCCCGAGAATGATTTTTGACAAGAGCCAAGTTTTGTGAGATATATAAGCCATGTTGATTAATTGAGTAAACTGAATATTCATGTTATGAAACATATATTAGAAAAGAATATTTTAATTCGTCTCCATTTACTCACCTTTAGATAGTTTATATGGTGTCTGTTTACTCACTGAGATTTTATAATCTCACCACCCTCATTTCCTCACATTTCAGGCTCAAGGGAATTCCATAGTTAGCTGACTTTGACAAGGACCTTCATTTGGACTTGATTCGGTAAAAGCTGTTGGTTTTCAACTTTCGATGCATTTTGGTTAGATGTGGGCCTATGTGTCACTGTAAAAGTAATTTTATGCTTTGGTTATTTGCTTATTAGTATATATGAATATAATTAACTTTTACACTATAAGAATTATTTACCGATAGCTTTATAAAAATTATTTTACAAGAAAATAGTTTATTTTATTGAATATCTTTATTATATTCAAATGGTCAAATTTTCACTTCAAATGAACGTTTTAGATACTTGATTTGTTTTTAAATCACTAAACATATATTTTCTGCTTCCCTACTACATTTTTAGCAAGTTTTGAGATTTTCAACGAAAAAGCCCTAATGAGCCAGAAAACAAAATGTTATGTTCTGATTTGGAAATGAGTCGTAATCCTTCGAATTACGATATTTGATAACTATTGTTCACTGAGGAAGTGCGAAAGCTGATATGAGAGCCTTGCGAGGTTTCGATTGGCATTCGAGGTGAAGAATGTCTGCCGAGGCTTCACGGCTGGTGTCACGAGCTCAATGAGAGTTTCGGGTTGTGACAACGTGTGGCTAAAGAAGTGTGTTTGAGTTGTGGCTTAAGTGGTTGTTCCAATCTCTGTTGAATGGTTGGATATGGATCAATTTTAGCTATCACATAAATATTCTTTGCTTATGAAAGGACTCTCTTTTGTGAAAGGACTCTCATTAAATTAAATTAGTTAAGTTGCTATAGGACTCTAGTAGTCTAATTTAATTTGGTAAGTAGGAAAGTTTTTTACTGCAACATTAGGGGTTATGGTTACTTCATTTCGGACATATCTCTAATGCATGAGATAAGGGAGCAGACATATTTTTATTGTGTCCAAGAATGAACAAATATATGGAGCCAGAATATATTAGAATTCCACGGTGAATAGCTGCGGTTTTAGTCTAGATATCCTAAGAGTCTGTTTGGCGAACCTTTTTTTTAATTTAAAAGCTATTAACAAGCTCTTATGAAAAATAATAGCTTTCAAAATTAAGCTAAAACTATTTGGTGAAATAAATTATATAAGCTTTAATTTTGGTTAAAATTACCATAAAGGGTATTAATGCCATCTTCAATCATGTAATAAACCAAAACAAAACTAGTTTGCTTTGATACGATTTCAAATATCAAAATAAAAAAAATTCATAGAGAAATGAAGAGAGAAAACCTTGAAATAATACATGAATGTAACTTTGAATTTGGATTTTCTTTTCTCTTAATCATTGTAAGAATAAAAAAATCTCAAATTTTGTTATTCTGTTAGTAAGTCATCTTTTTTTTTTAATAACTTTGTAAAGAGAAGTAAAGGAGAAGGAGATCGCGATTTTTGTTGAAGAAGGATAATTTGTAGAGGAAGGGAGAAGAGAATGAGATTAATTGAGAGAAAGGAGCATTTTTTAAAAAATTGATTTTTTTTTTTTAAAAGAGAAGATAAAAGCTTTTATTTGGAGCTTTTCTTTAAGCTCTTTCTAAAAAAAAATTATTTTTTTATTTAAATGCTTCTCAAAATCTTGTTTGACTTGGCTTCTTTTTTTAAGAAGTAGATAAGCTAAAAAAAAGATAGGCCAAACAAGCACTAAGTCCATGCATATTTTTGTGGGGTTTAATTTATTTTATTTTTATTGCTTTCTTTCTCTCTTTGTAATCGATGACTAAGGCGAATTAGGGTTGGAATTTAGCAATAAAATTATATAATTTTAAAAAAATACAAACATTATATATTAATTAGTTAAGATTCAATACATCTATATATTTGAACAAAAATAAGAAGATAAATTTAAATCACCTATATGTATAGGTATTTTAAATTACCACTAAGTAATAAATCTATAAATTTGAGAAAAAAATACATCAATTAATATATCAATCAGAATTAAAAGAAATAATGTCCACACAACAATACAACAAAATTGTATGCGAAATATGTAGTGGACATTATTTAAATTTAATTAAATCTAACTCTCTTAAACTTTCAATAATTAAGGAAAATTCAATTTTACCTAATTGAATTATTTAAATCAATTTTTATGCATTTATTATAAACAAAGATTTTGTATTCATGGTTGTCAAAAGTCCATGATAAATTTCACGGAGCCAAGTTCATGGGATCACAAATTTGTTTAAAAGTAGGTTAGAAATTTTTAAAATTATTTTCTTTATTTATTTTAATTATGTAATTCTATTATTTGGTAAGAATGAAAAATAAATGACAAACAGTAATGAAATATTTTATGTATAAAGTATAATTGTAAAATTGAATTCAATTATACTAATAGAAAGATTTTTTTTTTAATATCCTTTTCAATCACAACAAGTATTTCCAAACAAATGAAAGTTATATAAAAGTTAAAAATACATTAGTAAAGGAAAGAAATTTATATTTTCATCTTAAATTACTCATACACTAATATTTTAAGTTATATTTATTATTTGTATAAAAATATTTAGAAGATAAATATAAAAGATATTTTATATTTTTATTATCTCTTAAATAACTAATATAGTTTATATATTAATCAAATCAATATATATACATTTATTTTTAAATTAATATATTTTAAAAATAATATTCTGCTATGTTTTAGATTAGATTATTTTTGGGTTAATTCGATTCTACCTGAACCAGTTTAGGTTGTTAATTTTTTCTGATCACATTGGATTGACAAGTTTGGATTTAGACGATATTTTTGATTTGGGTCAACCAATTGTTAGACAAGTTAGCATCCATGACTTAGTCCATTGAATTTTTTTTTTTTGAAAATTTTGATAATTGTCACGATGTGGTAACTGTTTTGAAGGTTTGAATAGTGCAAACTTTAAAAATAAAATTTTGATATTTCATATCCACTCGTTTGTATTGATACTTGTCAAATTTCAACTTTTTTCTTGACATAATATCTAAAAAAGTCTTTAAACTATTTAAGAAAATTTAAATAAGTTCTTATACTTTTAGTGCATTTAATCAAATTATTGTACTTTTATTTTGAGTAAATAAGCACTTTCACTTTTATTTTGAATCAAATAAGCCCTTATGTCAAAAATAGATTAATCAAAAGCTAGATGGCGAGAGAGAAAAATGGGTATCACAGCAGACGAATGGTGGAGAGAAAAATTGAGAGCATTTAATTTATCTGAAATGGTTTTAAGGGTATTTTTATCATCTTATAGTTAAAATTGAGTAAAAACAGTTAACTGTATATTGAAAGTTATTTTTGAAATAGATTTATAAGGATGACCATTTCTCACCATTTCTTATAGGAAATATGTAGTGATTTTGGCAACCCTAAAGATGGAATACCTTGTAACTCTATCTTTTACTCTATAAGAAGTTAAAGTGGGTGTTAGTGAATATTCTTGTAAGGCTATTGAGAGATGGTGTCAAGGCCAGCCCTTGGGTGAAGCCAACCAAGCAAGGGCTTTAGGCCTCCAATTTAGGGAGCAAGGCCTCAAATTTGAGAGGCCTTATAATTTAATAATAATTATAAAATAATTAATTATATTAAAAATATATAAAAAATAAAAATAATTAATAAAATTACTTATTCTCTCATTTCTCTAATTATTTACTTAATGAATCTCAATTTTCTATTACTTCCTAATTTCTAGGACACTATTAATTATTAACTATATTCTCTTATTTTCAATCAACTAATTGTCATATGTATTTAATCATCTCCAACAGTCATTTTTTTCTCATCTATTTCTGCTATTTCCAATTAACATTTTAATAATTTTCAATAGCTATTTTTTTTTCTATATATAAAACCAATTGTTTTTTTCAATGTATAATCTCTACTTTTGAATTCTTCTTTTCTCATTTGCTCTTTCTCCCTTTAACTTCAATTTTCTTTCAAAGAATACACAAGAAGTTTGTTATGTTACTATTTTCATAAAGTCGTGAGCCTCATTTGCAGTTTGCAATAAGCATTCAATAATTAGGTATTATTGTTCTAATCTTTATAAACTTTTTTATTTTAATTAGAGTTTATATTATATTATTATATTGTCTTTATTTTATATGATAGTTGATTTATTTGAATTATAAATTTTGATTGTTGATTTTATATTAGCCATTTAAAAAATATAAGAAAATTATAATAGCTATATATTTTCGTTCCTCATAATAAATATTTGAATATGTCAAATCGAAAATATAAATCTAGCTATTCAAAGTTAAAAAAAAAAGAATTGAAAGTTTAAAGCAATCTCAAAAAGGAGTACTTGATAAATTTTTTACAAGTAATAAAAATAATTAATCATAAATTATTAATAAATGTCCCTTAAAAGAACAAGTTAATAATCATAGAGAGTTTTTTCTTTTTATAATTGGGGGAGGGGGGATTCGAACCCTGCTCTTTAGGTAAAGAGATTATGCACTAACCAATGAGCCAAATGCTCGGGTGCTAGTAATTTTAGAGAATTAGATGATGATGAAATACTAGAGCAAGAAGTTAATGAAGAGATTCAAAATGATCATAAAAATCATGAAAAGATTCAAAATGATTATAGAAATCATGATAAAGAGGATCAAACTATTAATTTAAATGATTGCATTCCTAAAAATATTTATGATGCAACTCCATGGACAAATATTGATTTAATTTAAGAGATTTATTAGTAGAAAAGATCTAATTAAAGTTAATAATTTAGATTTTCCTAAAGATGAATTTTCAAGATATTTTTTTGCTACATATTATATTCAAAAGTTGGCAAATGAGGAGATGCATGAAAAAAGATGACGAGTTTATTCAAAAGACTTAGGTAGAGTATTTTGTTTTTGTTGCAAAATGTTTAATTTGGCTTCTAGAACAAGTAAACTAGCTAATATTGGCATCAGAGATTGGAGAAATCTTAGTGCTAAGCTTAAGAGTCATGAAATGACTCATTTGAATATTTCGTTTTAGGCTTTTAAACTTATTGAGCAGTCCCTGGATAGTGTACAAGGGTCGTTGGATTGATTTGAAAAATTATTTAGAGAGATTTATTTTATTTTAGTTTCTCAATATAGAAGAACTCTTTCACTTCGTGAACATAAGTCAAAGGTTGAACCAAGTAAATTCTTATGTTTTCTATTTATTTGATTTCTTTGGATGTTATCTTTATTATTATTTTGGGTAATTTTAATAACACATATCAATTCCCTACACGATTATTATCTTGTCAGAGTTTCTTTCTTTCTTTTTTGTCAAACTGTAAATTATAAATGATTATGATGATGAAATACAAAATGCACTTTGTTAATTTGTTATGACTATTTTTTTAATTAAAGAAGACCATGGAATATATATAGCACTTAATCCACTAGGAGGGTGGGGCAATTAACAAAGTGTATATAGTACTGATACTTTATATTTCTTTTAGGTTTATATTTGATATACTATTAGTGTATAGTATTTATACACTATCACTTAATAACAAAGTGTCACCTCATAAATGTATAAAGGTAAAATTTTAAAAAAATTTCAGCATGAATATTTTTAAAATTATGAACATTTATTTTTTAGGATTATCAACTTCTAAATTTACTTATTAATGAGGTGACAACATTTAGTTAAATAGTAATAAATAAGTATTAAATATTGACAATGCATCAAATATAAATCTTTCTTTTTTTTTTCGTAATCTCATTTATATTGTCACATTTTAATCTTCTATAGTTAAAAGGTAAAAACAAAAAGGTCAAATTATGACTAAATGATAAAATGAAGGGAGTAATACCATGATAAAAAACTAAAAAAGATTTTATTAATTTTTATAAGAATTTTTGTATATGCAAAATTTAGAATTAAAATCAATTAGTTTTCAATATAAATATTTTTTTATTGTAATACATGAAGTACATATGTTTGGTGCATCTTGATCCAATAGTTACTACATGATTGGAAATTATATTGGTCAAAATACTCGAAAGGTTCCAATACCCATGTGTTTTGTTTAATTTAGTCCCTCTACTCTAATTTGAAGCTCTTTAGTCCTCTTTTTAACATCATCCAATTTAGTCGTTAAATAAAATGACGACAACACTGACGTGGTGCATTTTTGCTAATGTGGTAGTGTGGTGTAGTGGCATGTTGACATGTAAACCTGTCAATATGGGCCAGCCCGGCCCTAGCCCTTATGGGTTGAAAAAATATGGGACGGGCGGGGCTAGCTCATTTTTTATATGGGCTGTGAAATCCCTAATCCAGCCCACCCCTTGCTAGCCCATGGACTGGGTTGGGTCAGCCCATTTTTTTTTTCAAAAAAAAAATTCATTTTTATAATTTTAGTTAATAAATTTTCTATTAATAAAATTATTTTATGATTTAATTCATAAATTAAAATTATTAATTTGATAAGTAAATATTAAACACATTAAAATATATAAAATAAGTAATATTATTGATAATTAAATTATTACTTTTATATAATTAAATATATAAAATTATTAAATTAATTAAAATTATTAATTTTTTTGACCCATAGGGCTGGCCCGCCCCAACCTACCCCAACCCATTGATTTGGTGGGTTGGCCCATTTAGGCCCGGTTTAAAATATGAGCCTAAATTTTCATGACCTAGCCCACCCCATATTTAATAAAAAATGGGCTGGCCTAATGGGCTAGGCCCATTTTGACAGGTATACTGACATGACATTACTGCATGCCAAGAGATTGACACGTCACTCTCTTCTTCTACAAAAGATGATGTGCTCTTATTAAGGTTGGAACTCAAAACCTTTAGCAAGAATACTAAGCTCCTTACCATCATGCCTAAGTCCTTACTTTTAATCATTTTTTACTTTTTTTTTCTTTTTTTTTCCTAAAATTACATCGTTTTGGAGTCTTTTTACACTCTCAAAAACCATAACTATAAAAACTCTAATTATAGGTGAGAGAGAAAAAAAAAAGAGGTAAAAAGAGAGAAAGGAATAAAAAATGAGAAAAAGATGCTTTTATAGTTAGGGATTTGGAGAGTATAAGAAAGCTCCAAAATGAAGTTGTTTTAAAAAAAAAAGAAAAAAATTACCAAAAATAAAGGCTTAGGCATGATGGTAATAGTGTTCTTATAATAGATCATGGGTTTGAACTTTAGTAAGAGCATATCATATTTTGAAAAAGAAAAGGGTGACGTGGTAGTCTATTAACATGTCATGTGGCAGTGTCACATTAGCATGCCGTTACCCCACACCACCACATCAACAAAAATATGTCACGTCAATATCACGTCAATGTTGATGTCATTCTATTTAACGGCTAAATTGATTGTCGTTAAATGGAAGGATCAATTGTCAAAATCAAGCGATTATATTACTTCAAATCGGAGTAGAAAGATTAAATTGAACAAAACATATGTATACAGAGGACCTATCAAGTATTTTGACCAAATTATATTAGAACAAACAAGCGAATTTTGTGCAAAAGGAGTGTGTTTTATCTTCCTTTCAAAATAAAAGATAAATAATATATTAAAGGATTAAATGAGAAATTTGAAAAATTGTAGGGGACCAGTAAGGATCAAAATGAAATGCAAAGAAAAATTGATGGGCCGAAAGGTGGTTTCAGAAAAGCGGTTTGCCAACCCTCGGCTCCGTCCCTGATTCGGTGAAGAATGACATGAATCTCGCGAAAAGTTACAATAATTTGCTTATTAGCCATAAATGCCGAAAAATTAAGTAAACTGACTCTTAAAAAGGCAAAAAGAAAAAGTGTTCCTTACGAACACCAACAACAATCCTTAGTAACTTTCTTTCAATCCAGATGTATACATGGTTGGTTGTGTCCCGTGGTCCACGCCATGGAAAAGAGTGGATCACATCCATCCCTTAGTTTTGGAATAAATCAGATTAATTATACTGTCAGAGAGGCTCACTGAAAAGTTATACGAGTCATGCTATTTGTCACATTTTTTTTATCTTAAATATTTGTAATTTTAATATCTATTTATTGAATTGATTCAGAGATCACGAGTCTACTAATTTATATAGATACATAGATAAAATTTTATAATAAAATCAATAAATTACCATCACACTAGATGAGACAACCAAGAATAAAATCTTGTATAAGAGTACTATATTTCTTTAAAAAAAAATCTTATCAAACAAATGGGGGTCCATTTTGCATTAATATCACAATCAATTTTATTCCATAATGGAGAATTTTCTGCATATGTTATAAGTTGGCTGACCCATTTTGCCAAAGAAAAAAAATCTATACCTTGGCTTTAAGCTTAGACTGATTTCTAAAATTAATAAGTATCCTAATGGTGGATAGGAGATAATATATTTGAGATCTCCATATATACTCTGTCAAGTTGAGGTCTAAATGAGCCCCATCCTGAGGTTCATGGAGGAACGATGTTTCGAGACTAGTAGCACTTTTCGTAACATAAGATCTCACTCTCTATAGGGCTCTGAGGTTCATGTGCTGGGTTCACTCCTGAGATGAATGCAGCCGTCCCTAAGTTTTAAAATTTACTGTCTCCTTTTAATGAGGTGGTTGGGCAATTGTTCTCTATTTGTTGAAATCCGCCACGGTTGCTCTCCTATGTAGCCTACCCTTTAAATTATAGCATGAGTTTGGTGCTTTTCATTACTTTCCTGAAGCATACTAACATTAAGTTGATGCAGTAATTGAAGAGGTTTAAGTCATACATGATCACTTTATTATGCACTACAGAGCTTAATAGTTAAGATATATGTTAGAAGTATATTTGTAACGTGTTCATTTTTAATTAGATTGTTTTTAGTAATTTTTCGTTAATGACGACTAAAATTTATTAATTTTATGGCACATGGTTTGCCAAGGACCAGAGAATGGTGCTAGGGAAAAATAGAATATCTGGGATGACAAGTAATGTCGTAGGTGTTGTATAGCAAAATCAATAGAAAATTAAACTTGTAAAAACATTAAATCTCAGTGGTAAAAAGTATTACACAACAGTTAAAATACTCCTCTTCTGCCATCTGCTTTTCCCTAGTGAAAGTTAAAAATGGCAGTGTCTATTAAAAACTGTATCACTAGGCTATTTGCCAGCAAAAACAGTAAATGACTTGAATTGAATCCTTTCCTGTCGATAGGTATTACGTCTATGGAAAATACAGTCTAGAAAATTAAGAGAGTGCACCAAATAGCCAATTTAACCCGACGTATCCGGTAAGTCATTATATCACAAATATAAAAGAATGCTCTCAACAGGACCAAACATCACATCATTAACTCTTCGAAGCTCTTTGTCTGAAGTTGTAATAAGTGATTTTGCTGTGTGTTTTATGTTGACATTAGATTTTTTTTTTCTTTCCTCTCGTGCTTTGCTTCGATGTCAATGATGAATTTCAGTAGAATCAACAACTTACAGCTAGATGCTCTCAAGGCCTATTAATTACCAAGAAATTAAGACCCGGCCGATAGACTGGTTGACAACTACACAGATAGTAACAAGCATTAATAAGGGGACCCTACAGGGACAACACAAAAGCAATAAAAAAGATAGAAATGGAAAACCCTGGAAACCAGACCACAGTCTTATGATGATCTACAAATTTAGCTATACCAATTTCTTTTTTCCGTGTACAATCAGAACACGAATAGCATTTTCTATTAACACTCCAGGTTTATTTCAAGGGCTAATCCAACCTGTTGTCTCCAAACTGTTTTTCCCCTTCATGGGGTACATTAATTGATACATAAATAAGCATCATATGAGGTATCTATGCAAATTCATGATTTTAAAAGAGAAGAAAAGAAAAATGGAAAAGGATACAGTATGGCAGAGACAAATGAGTAGATGTTATGAAAAATACACAGGAGAAATATAAATGCAGAGATCCAGAAGGATCAGAACTTCATGATTTTAGCAAATTACTGAAACCAAAGAAGCTAACCTATCATTCAACCCATTTTCTTGTAGCCTAGAGCTTGACAACTTCAGGGATATGAACGGGGTACCTATCAATGCAATCCGCCCAAGGCCCGTCTGTTGGGGTTTTGATGGTCCTGTTGCACTTCCATACTGCACTGTTACACTTGAATCCACTTCCAAAAGCTATTTGCCAAATCCTATCACCCCTTTTCATCCTCCCCTTCGCTTCAATGTAGCTCATTTCATACCACAATGATGACGACGATGTATTTCCGAATCTATGCAATGCCATCCTGGATGCCTCAACGTGCTCTGCGGAAAGCTGCAGGTTCTTTTGCAATTCATCTATGACTGCTCGCCCACCAGCATGGATGCAAAAGTGCTCAAACGCCTGCTTGAAGTCTGGAATATAAGGCTTCCACTTGGGGTTGAAGATTTTACGGCCAATGAGAGTGAGAAGAAATAGGAGCTGTTCAGATGCTGGAAGAACCAAAGGCCCGATGGTGGTAATGTTAGATTTTAAAGCCTCTCCAGCAATAGCCATGAGATCTTTAGATAAAGATATCCCAACTTTGCCTTCTTTGTCCTCTTCTTCAAACACGCATCGATAGGCCTTGTCATCAGCACCTTTGTGGGTTCGAACAACGTGCACAAGGCGGTACTTGGCACGCCACCTCTCAGAGCGACGGTTCGATAGGAGGATCGCAGCTCCACCCATACGGAAGAGACAGTTGGGAAGGAGCATCGCTCTTTCATTTCCTTTGTAGTAGTTTGGAGTGATTATCTCTGTGCTCACAACAACTGCATTAGAATTAGGGTGTACTTGGAGAAGATCGCGAGCTAAATCAATGGAGATAAGCCCTGCACTGCATCCCATTCCGGAAAGATTGAAGCTTTTTATGTTACTCCTCAGCTTGTATTTGTTGATCACCATAGCAGACAAAGATGGCGTTGGAGAAAAGAGGCTGCAATTGACAATAAGAATATCTATGTCTTTAGGTTTCAGCCCCGTTTTCTTGAACAAAGAATCCATAGCTGAGAAAATAACAATCTCAGCCTCGCCTCTTGCAGCTTCCATGGTTGGAGTTGGAGGGATGTAATGAATAGCAGGAGGCAAACAAGTCTCTTCACCGAGACCAGACCTTTCAAGAATCCTCATCTGAAACTCGACGCTCTTAGGATTGTTGCTCAAGATCAGCCTGGAGTGCTCCATGAAGGTGGCAAAGGGAACCCGGCAAGTAACGGGAGGTTTGTAGCATGCATAATCCACAAGGTAGATGCTTCTTGGCTTGGACATGAAGTAAACAGTGGCGATGAAGATGATAAGGAAAGAAGAGCACAAGATTTGAACAAGATCAAAGTGGAGCGAGTTCCATAGGTTAACAATCTCTTTGGGGCCTAAACGAAGAACTTCAACAAGAATTCCAGCCATAACAGGTATAAGCGTAAGTGTGAGAATGTGATTGACGAGGTATTGGTAACCAAGCTTAACATACTTAAGCTTAACTGAGCTAGAGAAATCTGGCAAGATCGGAGGCATTTCTGCTAAGCAGAGTGAGACACAAGGAGGAACAAAGACAAGGGAAAGAAGGGGGGAAATTGTTGTTTGTGGGTGAGGGAGAGAGGAGAAGAGGTTGGGTATATTAGGTGAGAGGGAGGAAGGGGGATTTAAAGGCAACGGGACCAAAAGCAATGAAGGGGGCAGATGGGAGGATTAAATGAGGACGCGCGTCACTCAACGCTCACTTAACTCGAAATTAATTTTCTTAACTCCCCAGTGTCCGAGTTGTAACTAAATCCTTCCTTACACCAATAAGATCTCTTTTGGTGTATCCGTCTCCTGTAATTTCGCGCTTTAGCTTTTTTTCTCATTAATTAAGCAATGATGGGGTCCCCTTTTACTCCTTCACACTCTATCTCCTTAAGTAATTATGTATATATATATATATATATCCTTCTAAATTCATTCTTCATTTTCTCTTTTTCTTCCATCCAAAAAAAACTTTGATCATTACCTACAATTTCAAATTTGCAGTTAAAATTTCAATCTCTTAATTTTGAACAATCCTCTATTCAAAATCTTTAAATCTTATTCTTTTAAAAGATTTTAATTTCACATATTTTCATAAAAAAATTACTGTCAAAATTGATTAAATTCAATCTAAAAAAATGTAAAGTAGACATTCAAGAGTGTTTCTTTTCCATACATATAATTCTGGATTATATAATAAAATTGCTTTTCTCCCATTCCATAAAAATGATCTTTTTTTTTTTATTCCAGATTTGAATTTGTGACTTTCAAATCTGTTTGAGGGGTATTAATTGTTGAGACATCCCCTTTAGGACATCTAGGTAATAAACTAAAGAATAGGTTTTCTATTTCTTATTTCTTAATTGATAGTATAGTTTAATACTTTAATTACATAATGAGTTATTTAATGATTATGTGCCTATTCAGTTCAAAATAAAAAAGAAAATAAAGTGTAAAATTTTATTTTTATTTTAGAAAATGTAAAAGTGTTACTATTCAAAAAATTTGACAGTTTCAAACATTTGAAATAAAATCAACAAAATAAGAGATGGGAGAATAAAAAGGTAGCATAAAGGTATAAAATCAGCTTAGTATTTAATCATAATATCTAACAAAACCTCTTGAATTATTAAGAAAAATTCAAATATAGTCTTATTCGTTTATTGTATCTAATCAAATTCTTATATTTTTATTTTTATTTATTATTTTGAGTCAAATAAATCTTTAAGATTAACAATTGATTAAATGTTATTAATCAAAATACTATTTATTATTTTATATTATGTGAAATTGATGTGACATATTGACATATAATAATGGATAAAGATGTGATATATTAATATGACATAACAACATAATCACATAGTATTTGTGGCATTTCACTCAACACCACGTGACATAAAAATGACAAGTAACATTTAAATTAATGACAATTAATCAATAATTAATCGTTAAGACCTATTTAATGTAAAATAAAAAATAAAAAACTTTATTGAACACAATTGAAAAATAAAAATTTTTGTGAGTTTTTTAAAGTATTATTTCTTAATATTTAATTAAATCAAGAACATAAAACCAACTTATAAATATACTGATGAAGATTTTAGACTCTAAGTTATGTATAAAAATAAGTAATAGCTTAGCTCTATATTAATATATCAGGTCAAATTTAATAAAAAGACAACGTAGATGGATTTCAATAAATGTATTTATTAGATAATGAATTTACGTACGTAAAAAGTGGAGATTTCTTCAAAAGGAAAAGCCGTTAGTTTTTATTAATGCTTTAAAAATTTTGTCTTTTATGATCCAAGTGGCACTTCCCAGTCCTCCATTGGAGGGCATGGACAGATAACGACTTATCGCTTGACCAGGCTGGAATTGTATTCACTGAAATTGAAGGAGTCGCTCCCTGCGTAAATCGTTTTTTGATGGTAGAAATTGCAGCAGAAAATAAATGTATTTGACTTTCACAACTGCACCTCGACAAATTTATAGGGGGATCCATTAATGTGCGGGAAGCAGAGAGAAAAGTCAAAGTAAGCCATCCGTGAACATGGTTTTTTTAGGAAGGAAAGGATGTAGAAAGAGTAGTTTGTTTTTTTTTTTCTTTTCTTTAAGATTTAATTATTTGTGTTAGTAATATCAGGAATGGAGGAGGGTTATCGTTTTTGGATAGCTCACTCAATCCAACTCGATTTCAATGGCAGCAATCATCAATTGAGCTCAATTGATTGCCACTGGATAATTTTTTTTTACTTGGCTAGAAAAAAAAAAAAAAAAGAAAGAGAGAGAGAGAAATAAAGGGGAAGAGAAAGAGAAGAAAGCAAAGAGAGAAGGAAAAGAGAAGAAGAGAGAGTGAGAGAGTTGTTGTGCGCCGACGATGAACCTAGCGCAAGTGACAACAGAGGGAGCAACGTGGAGAGTGAAAAAGAGAGCAAGAGGCTCAGTTAAGATTGAGAGAAATGACAAAAAAAAAAAAAAAGGAAGAACAACAAAGAGGACCTATTAAGGGGAGATAGAGTCGACTGCTGTCGAAATCTGACCCAAGTTCCTTGGTTTATGTCCAATCTTGAAACATTCATTAGGCCAAGTCTAAATATCAGTCCAAGAGAAAAAGGGCAATCTCTCTCCTTTTCTTTTATTTTATTATTAAAGTGTAATCCTTATGCCTTTAAGACATAATTATTTGATATATGAATAAAATATAAAATTAATTTATATTAATAATAAAGATAATTGTCTAAAAATAAATGGTGAACAAATGTATCATTTACAAACATGAAATCACATTTTAATTTGTAAAGATAAATGTCCAAAAATTAATAGATATTTTAATGATTAGGGTCGGAGCTAACCAACTTTTGTTAAAAGTAGACCTAACATTTTGTGTTAACGTGTCGTAAACATGTCAGACACGATTAGACACGAAACACGTTAAGGTTAAATACGAACACGATACATTTAACATTCGTGTCTTAAATTTGAAACACGTACAAGTACAAGTTTAATACATGTGTAACACGACACGACACGATTAACACGTTTATTAAACGTGTTAATATACGACACGATATGATTAATAGCACGTTTAACATGATTAACACGTTTAACATAATTAAATAAAAATATTTACAATTAAATATAATTTTATTATTTAAATTTAAAATCTATAATTATAAAAATAATTATAATAAAACAAAAATAATAATAACATCAAATAATTACTAAAAGTTAAAAATTAGGATTGAGCATGTATAATTACATTATACCCTTTATAAAATTAAAAAAACTTATTAAAATAATTATTTAAAATTATTTATATAAGGTTAAAATAGTTTTTAGCTATTAATTTTTAATAGGTTAATAAATGTGTCACGTATATACGTTTAAACACGATAACACGATTAAGTAAACGTGTTTAAACGTGTTTTAAACATGTTTGTCGTGTCAGATACGTTAAGATATGAAAATTTTCGTGTCTTAATGTATTTGACACGATTAGACATGAAACACCTTAACACTAAACCCAAAATCTGTTTAACCCGTGTATTCTCGTGTCGTGTTAACGTGTCGTATTCAAAATTGCCAAGTCTAGTTAAAAGGGACAAAAATAGAAAACTAAGGGTTTAAAATTTTAAAAATTAATATGTTGAACTTAACTAACAATCAAAAAATTGATAATAAAAAATAATTTTATGTGACATGAAAATTAAGAAAAAAAAAGAGTTATAATAGTTCAAAAGTTGTGCTCAACCATATGTCCTAGATTCAAATTCATCAATTATTAATTATATATTGAAAAACATTCATTTCTTTAGGATTGAGTCTTAGATGTTATGATTCACATTATTCTTATTTATGAGTTAAAGTATTGAGGCTTGGTGGCTTAAGTGTAGAATCATTTGGATGATTTGCACAATTTCTTTTAAAAAAAATTTGTCAATTGTTTTCAACTTACTCATATTTTAATCAAACTTGAAAAAAAATTAATGCAGTAAACCTTCAATATTCTTATTTTATTTCTATTTAAACTTATAATACCAAATATAAAACTAAATAGTTAAATACAATATACATGATAGATAATTTCCTTTTATATGATCAAGATTGTTTAAAAACTATATATTCAAGATAATTTCCTTTCAACTAAATATAAAATGTAAAACATATAAAAAAAAGATATATTCAAGATAATTTGCTTTTACATAATCAGGATTAATAAAAAAATGATACATTAATAAAATTTTAAGCAAAAGTGCAACACTACAACTTATATTTAAAAATTACATAATAATTTATTAATTTTTAAATATTAAAATCATAGAAAATAAAATCCATATAATAGAAAAAAGAAGAATATGGCTAGTAGAAGATAGAATCCACATGTCACATAACAAAAAAGAAAAAAATAAGGTTGATGGTTCGTAGAAATTCAGAGAAGATAATCTATCGAAATTTAAAACATATGAACAAATAGAAAAGAAATGAAAAAAAAAACAAATACAAATAAAAATAATTATATAAGTTGAGAGAAAAAAAAAACTTAAAAATTGAGACATGTGAAATCATTTTTTTATTTTTTATTTGTATTAATTATTAAATAAAAAATTATTTTAAAGGGACGGTTAAAGAAATATATAAAAAATTCTAAAAATTTTATATAATATAAATTTTTTTTTAAATTTTTTGGAGGGGCCATGGTCCCCCCAGAAGGAAAGGAGGCTCTGCCCTTGTTGATGGGTATCTTTCAAGTTAACTTGGAGACTACTACCATATTGAAAACACAAATCAAAATTCACAAATGGCGCTATTTCTCCTATTAAAAACAAAATAAGTTGAAAAATTAAATATATATATAAATTAGTTACATGCAAAAAAGTTTAAAGTAAAAATAAAAATAACAAATATAGTAAAAAAATTAGAGATTTCATTTGAAAGATAAATAAGTTGAGAAAATAAAAAGAAACAAGAAAAAAAATAAAGAAAATGAGGAAGAAAATGATGAAGAGAAAAACTAAAGTGGAAAAATTAGAGAAGAAAGGGATAAACAAGTCTTGAAAGAGAAACCCAAAAAAACCTTGTAAAATTATAATAATCCTAATCAATTATACTCTTGAAAACTAATCAAAAAACCGCATCAATTTAAAAAACTAGATATTTGGAAAAAAATATTTTTTCAAAATCCAACAAGAATGAAAATAAGGAATTGATATCATATGAGTTGGATGTGATAGTGAAAATTATTTATCCATAAAGTCCATAACAAATAATAGTATTTTGAAAGGGCTTATTAGTAAAAATTGTTATGAAAGGAACTTTAGTGATAATTCTTTCTTTTGCAGAGGTTGGTTGCAATGTATTCATAGATATTTGTCAACTCTCATTTTTTGGAGGATTGTGATTGGCATTTGGTCTTACGTGGATATGGCACACTAGGCCCTAATAAGCTTCTTAATCATCATTCATTCATATGTGGGCTTATTAGCCACCATCATCATCTATAAAAGCATTTATCACAATGAGTACATACATCCATACATAGGCATCAGTACACAATTATGAAACTTCTTAACATAAAGTGTGTTAATGCATTTCATTAATAGCATCTGTAAACATACATATACATTTCATGACATCATTGGAATGCACCTTTGGTGATCATATGGGCCCTAAGGCCATCATTTATAACATTTATACATTTCCATATAAAAATAATGCCATTCAATGGCTCAGCAGTCAACATAAACAAGTATTTATAAACAAGAGTAATAAAGACCGACTCATCAAGCGAAACATGACCCGATTCTCTAGGATTCAAAAGGGCTCCTATATGACCTATTGAAAGAAGAACCAATCACATCATCGTGACTTTGGTGGCTGGTGAGCTACCACTAATCTATAACAAAAATATGGAAAACTAACGTGTGAGTCACGAAAACTCTGTGAGTGGATATGGAAGGGGAAGACTAGTTATTCATCAAATATAAACAAAAAATCATAGCAAAAGAAAATAAACAAATAAAACGCACCTCACTTTCCTAGGATCACATTCATTCCGTAATGAGCACCAAATCAAAATATAAAATAAAGCTATATGATCATATCATATTACCTAAATTATAAAGGTTGATGAATCTTTTGTTAAACCACCAAAATAGCCTTTAAAAAGCTCAACCACATTAGCTTGGTTGTTGCAAATCAAAGCTTTCCAAGGATCCTTGTGCAGCTTTCAATGGTAATCCATAGCTTTCAATGGTAATCTACATCAATGAATAAGAAAAGTCCTTTTCTAAGGATTGGGAGTGCTATGCCTTGACAATGTACTAGCAAAGATGAGTTTCATAAACTCAAATTTTGTTGTTGATTTTGTATACACAAGTATTCGTATAGCTCAAGTTTTATGGAAGTAAGTCGTATTGTTTCCCACAGAGATTTGCTCTTAAAGTTATACTAAGTATTAAATCTATAACAAAATTTTTCCTATCCAAGCACTCGATTTTTAATAGTAAATTAAAGTAAAATTTTCCATTTAAACTGAACTAAAGATATGAATGAATTTTTTTTTACTAAAGAAACTATTATTGTAAAGACTTAGGATCATGGTGTTTTTCAATATTTCATTTAAACATAGTCTTTTTCTTTAAACTTAAATTAATGGGGTATATGGCTAACCTAAAAACCAATTTTATGTACAAGTCTTTGTTGAGATTCTTGGCACACACAGTTTTCAAAATTAATCCCATATGTCTATGTAAATTAGTTAAGAAAAGCTCTTTAAGTTTATGTTTTAATTTGGTTGCCTAAGGTATTTAGGTATATGTCTATCTTAAATACAAATAAGTCACTTAACCTCTAAGTGAATCAAACATAAGCTACTCAAAACAATGGTCTAGTTTAAACTCCTTCTATCAAGTTGCACTTAGAAAATCTAATTATTTCAATTGGTGATCAAGCAGAGAAAAGCATTTAACATGGATTTGAATAAAACGTACAATGCCCATTAATACTAAGCAAAGAAAAATCGTATAATCGAACTACATATTTAAATAAACCATAATCCTAGAAAAAGAGATTAGTTCATCATCATTTCTTCAGCAAACATCACACTTTCAAGAGAATAAATCATTTCTACAGCAGTAGAATAAGAAAGAAATGAAAAACTAAAATGAATAACAAGGCTGCAGTTGACTCTTGATCTTCAATCCTCTTCACTTTCTTATTGTTTCTTTCCTTTGTAGAACCTTTTTTCTTTTCTCTCTAGCTATCATTTCTTTCCTGTCTTAGACTCCCCCTTTCAGCTACTGAAAATCACATATTTATAGCCACCAAAAATCCTTGAAAATTGAAATCTTGAATAGTTTAGTTTTATTGAAACACATCAAAGTACCATAGCCTTCCTCCCTAAGCACCACGATGCTGAGCTCTAAGGATTTTGTATGGGAGCAGTGTTGCTCCCTAGGGTGCTGCGACCTTGAGTCTTGCAAGGCCGCGACTTTGCTCTTTGTATTGCCTTGGTGTAAACTACTACAGTACCTCATCTTGCAACACCATTTTCTCCTACCTTGAGGTTGATTTGGTGAAATGGTAAACATGAATGTTGTAGGTCTTCCTCTCTGCTTTTCAATGGTCAAAGAATCACATTGATTGAATCTTTGCATCTTAGGTTATGTCTAAATTACCACAATATGTTTAGTGAAAATTTGGACTTAGTCTCCATTGCATAGTTCATCACTGTTTAACTTTATACATTTGAAAACCTACAAACATAAGGACTAAATCAATATTGGCTTAAAATAAGACTTTCAACATGAAAATGAGCTAGATTTACTTGAATTAAACTAAGTTAACATGCTTTAAACTAATCACTAAAAACATAAAAGCTATTTAAAAACTATTTAAAACACAATGACTTAGCTACATTAACATCCCAAAATGTGGCTAAATAACTCTATATAATAGAGTTATCACAACCCGAAACTTAATATTTTTCTAGTCTTTGAACAAAATTAAAAATAAAACTAAGATGGCATAGTTGAAAACACCAAACAAGGAGATTGCACCAATCCATTAATGTCAAACCCTGTTCTATAAAATAAGTACGATGTCATTTACATGCTTAATAAAATGTTTGCATATTTAGGAAGTTCGAGAAATTGTTAAAAGATGATATTGCCCCTAATGGTATCATTAAGGCGATTAAGCCTCGAACTAGTTCAAATAGAATTTTAAGGTGAAATTAAGAGTTTCACAGTTCAGGGATGACTCAAAATGGTAATTCGAAGTTCGAGAATAAATTTGGAGTCAAACCGAAATTTTCACTATATAGGGGTAAAATGGTCGTTTGCCATTTGGGGACAAAATGAAAATTTTTAGAAAAGATTTTTTGGCCCTATCTAACTTATTGGAGTATGATTTGAGTATTGGAGTATGATTTGAGGTTTAGAAGTGAAAAATTTTAATTTCGGTATAATTTGGAGTATAGGGGCGAAATGGTAATTTTGCCATCTCGGGGTAAATCGATAAATTTTCACCCTGACATTTGTCCAGACCAAAGGATTTTATTCATCATGCAAATGGATAAACATGAGAAATGTTTGGTGGAGAATTAAAGAATTAAAAGTCAAATATTTAAAATTTGAACTAATAAGGAAATGCCACGTGTCACGTTTTTATTATTTTATTATTTCTTTATAGAAAGGTAAAAAATCAGCCCATTTCTCCCATAGTGATCAGCCAAACCAGAAGAAAAGAGAAACCAAGGAAGAACAAACCCTAGGTGGGGAAAATCAAAGAGAAAGTGTTGGAATTCAAGGATTTGATCAAGTAAAGGTAAAATTTCTTTGATTTTGCTAGTGATTTACCTTACCCATGCATTTTCCCTTAATTTCCATGGTTAAATTACATGTTTTCATGATGAAATCATGGCTGATCAAAATGGGTATGGAGAGAGAATGATCTTGGATTGGTTT